>NW_027411924.1:0-101990 GCF_047663935.1 Musca autumnalis
AGAAAAGAAAAACAAATCCCCCTAAAGTTGACGAACCCCGCAAACGTTTTAAGGACCATGATCTGCGAATCTGCATCTGGAATGTTCGCACTCTTATAGAGAAGGTGCAGTCTTCGCATTGGCAGACGTACGAGGGCGGTTCGGAAACTTCTTAGCCTATCAATGAAAGAGACTAGTTAGTTTTTCAAAAATATTTTTATTTTTCAATATAATCTCCTGAAACTTCAGTACACACTTAGTCCAACGCTTTTCTAGCAATTCTATCCCTTGATTAAAATAGTTTTCCTCAAGGTCTTCAAAATAGTGGTTTACAACTGTAACTGCCAGCAAGGATTTTTTTAGATTTGGGAACAGGTAAAAGTCACTTGGAGCTAAATCAGGAGAATAAGGTAGGTGGTCAAGCAACTCGTACTTTAATTCGTTGATTTTAGCCATTGTTAAAACATTCTTGTGCGCTGATGCGTTGTCTTGATGAAAAATTATTTTTTTTGTGTTGTAAGCCAGGACGTTTTTCTCGTATTTATACATTTGATTGATCCAAAAGGTTGCAATAGTACTCTGAATTTATTGTTTTACCCTTTTGCAGATAGTCAATCAATAAAATACCTTTGAAGTCCCAAAAAACCGTTGCCATAACCTTACCAGCCGATTGAATTGTTTTTGCCTTCTTTGGGGCACTTCCTCCAGCTTCAGTCCATTGTTTGGATTGTTCTTTTGTCTCTGGAGTATAGTGGTGGATCCATGTCTCATCAACAGTTATGAAACGACGCTTAAAATCCATTTTATTTCGCTTAAAACGATCCAAACAAGCTTGAGAAATGTTCATTCTTATGCGTTTTTGATCGACTGTTAACAAATGCGGCACCCATCTTGCAGAAAGCTTTTTCATCTGTAGTTCTTCATGCAAAATTAAATGGACTCGATCATTTGAGATGCCCATGATATTAGCAATTTCACGCACTTTTATTCGTCGATCATTTAATACCATATCATGCACTTTGGCTAAAGTTTCTGTTGTTGTTGCTGTTTTTGGACGTCCACTACGTGGTTCATCTTCAATGCTTGTACGACCACGTTTAAATTCAGCAACCCAATTTTTTACCGTTGCATATGAAGGAGCACTTTCAACTAACACATTCACCAAATCATTATGAATTTCTTGTCCCGATAAACCTTTTTTATGTAAATATTTTATTGTTTTTTTTATTTATTGGAAAAAAATTGCGGATGCATCTTTTGTGAACACCTGTTTCTATATGAAGGAGTTGCCAGATCGAAACAAAATTTAACATTTACAAGGCCGATATTACTGACATACAGGAAATACGATGGATTGGGAAAGGCGTCACAACATCACCTAAAGGTGACGCACTGTATTATAGCAAAGCATGAGTTTGGTTGCGGATTTGTAGTTGGTCGGAGGTTAAAACATCTGGTCTCCAGCTTCACCCCAGTGAATGAACGACTCGCTGCAATTCGATTAAAATTCCTTAACATCAGCTTTATTTGCGCTCCTGCTTCCACTGAAGACAAGAACGAACAGACCAAAGATATATTTTACGAGCGCTTAGAAGATACGTATGAATGTTGCCCTGCCCATGACATTAAAATGATTCTAGGCGATTTTAATGCCAAAATTTGAAAGGAGACTATCTTTGGCCCAACAGTCGGAAAATTCAGTCTCCACAGTGAAACATCTGACAATGGTATGAGGCTGATAGACTTTGCAGCTACAAGAAACATGGTAGTTAGCAGTACCAGATTTAAGCATCTCGATATTCATAATGGCACCTTGCTGTGCCAGATCAAAGAACTAGAAATCAAATTGATCACGTTGTGATAGATGAAAGGCATGCATCAAGCGTGTTGGAAGTACTATCGTTCCGAAGTGCAAACTTAGACTCGGACCACTACCTTGTTGCAGCAAAGGTACGTACCAGATTAAACGTAGCAAACAAAGTGCGAACAGACACAACACGGATGTAGGACCAATAGCCACATTTTACTTGCTTATGCTGATGATATAGGCATCATGGGACGATCAGTTAAAGAAGTAACCGAAGAAGAATCTGTTAAAGTGGGTCTGGCGGTAAACGGCGAGAAGACAAAGTTAATGGCGTCGACGCGCGTCCATTGAGGTAGGACCAACTGTGGAAGTTGTTTCCTATAATTTTGAGGCAGTAAAATACTTCGTATACCTCGGCACCGCCGTAAACACAACAAACGACATTAGTTGTGAAATAAAAAGAAGAATTGTATTGGCCAACAGATGCTACTTTGGCTTAAGTAAGCACTGTCAAAACAAAGCCACAACTTGTGTAACAAAAATAACGCTTTACAAAACACTGATACTACCCTTGCTGATGTATGGTTCCGAAGCCTGGATACTTGCGCAAGCAGATAAGGCATTGCTTGGCGTATTTGAGAGAAAAAATCTTTGAAAGATCTACAGACCGATCTGCGTTGACGGTGAATATCGACGTCGTATGAACCATGAGCTGTATCTGCTATACAACGACATTAATATAGTTAAATGTATCGAGATGCATCGATTGCGTTGGCTAGGCCAAATAATACTGAGCGATGCTGAACCCGCTAAAAAGGCGTATAAATTCAAGCCACATGGCGGTGCACGCAGAATTGGCAGGCCAAAGAATAGATGGCGCAAACAAGTGGATGAAGAGATGACAAGGCGCTGTATTCCCAAAAGCGAAGCACTAAACAGAAAGATTTGGAGATTTTTTCTTAGTTTGGTCTATGGAACAAATGTTCTGTAATGGGCCAGCTAAGTAAGTAAGTAATTTGGAGTCAATTTAGCCATGTGCGTCCGTCTGTCTGTCTCTCCTTCTGGCTGGTGCGCACGATAACTCTGGAACGGATCAACCAATTCGAACCAAATTTTGGGTATTGTAATATTTTTTTCCGAGATGGGTCATATCGGTTCACTTCTTTGGGTACCTCCTCCACAAAAATTCAAAATTTTTCTGTTAAATGGTGTTAACGATAACTCTCGAAGGGAGAAATCAATTTGGTCCAAACTTTGCACATCGTATTATTCCTTATAGGTATAGATCGAGTTCGAATATGGACTATATCGGTCCACTCCTTCGGGTACATCCCACACAAAATTCGGATAAAGTTATGTGCAAGAGCCCCTCTCGGATAGTTTTGATTTTTTTTTTCAGTAAGTTGTCCTTGTGGCTCCCTTTACGGTGCTACAACTTTTTTCTTGCGCAAGTCCATACTCCCTGAGATATTGGCCTAAAAGCTCAAAGATATCCTGACCGCACCAACCAAAATGTCAAATCCGCAAGATAGTTCTATCAGGGAGCTTTGCACATCGTATTATTTCATCCAGTCAAGTATCAGGTTGGAAAATGGTTTGTATCTGTCCACTCCTTTGGCTACTTCCCACACAAAATTCAAATAAAGTGAAGTTTAAGAGCTCATCTCGGATCGTTTTGAAATTTTTTCAGTAAGTTTTCCTTGTGGCTCCCTTTACAACGGTATAATTTATTTCTTGCGCAAGCCCATACTTCCTGGGATATTGGCCTAAAAGCTCCAAGGAACCCTGACGGCACCAACCAAAATGACAAATCCCCAAGATAGTTGTCACAGGGAGTTTCTGATTGGTGCAGTCTTTGCACATCGTATTTTTTCATCCAGTTATGTATCAGGTTGGAATATAGACTATATCGGTCCACTCCTTCGGCTACCTCCCATACAAATTAGGATAAAGTGAAGTTTAAGAGCTCCTCTCGCATCGTTTTTTTCTTTTCTTTTTTTCAGTAGGTTGTTCGAGCGGCCTCATTTACAACGGTAAACTTTTTTTCCGGAGTAAGTCAATACTTCCTAACATAAAGGCCCAAAATCTCCAAAACCCTGCCGGCACATACTAAAATGGCTATTGTGCAAGATAACTCTAAACCGATTTCAAACATTTCTTTCAAATTTATTTTAACATAATTTAATATTTCGAGTCCTTTATTAAGAAGTTTGGTTCCTAAAAATGTTTGATATATGTCAATGATTTGGTATAGCCCCACATTACGGCACATACATATTTTAAAGCAAACTCGTGATACAATATCAATATATTTTATAATAATAATTATTGGGTTTGTTCTGTTGTTGTTTTTTTGTCAGTGGCTGAGGGTATATCTTCGTCAGCACAGCTGTCTGATACTTTCTTACTTGTTTTTGTAACGTTCTGGTAAGTTTAATTGGAAACGTGGACACCTTAATACCTAAATTGAAAATATTGGTCGCTGTTGATGTTTCGGCATGAGATACGGCGATTTTTTGCTAATTTGAACTAAACGGGTACGAAGAGTACTTAAATGAAACTAAGTATCAGTGAACAACAACAAAATGTCCACTTACCATCAGCAGTCATGTTTTGTTACATTTTCAGATAGATGAACTTACCTAAAAGGAAAAGAAAAACAATATTAAATTTAATTTAAATTCAAAATAATAAAGTAGAATGTTAAATTAAAATATTAGTTTTATTTGGAAATACGATTATTTAAACCTGTTATCAGAACTAATTGTTTTTATACCCTCCTCCATAGTATGGAGGGTATATACATATAAAGTTGGTTAGGCAGGTCAAGTTGGAATACGTATTTTAAGATGTTCGCTACTTTTTTCACATTTAAGGTTCTTAGTGATCACAAAACATTTCGGTATAGCCCAAATAACGAGGGAAAAAAGATATTAGTTACATAAAAATTTCGACCTTGCCCAACTTAACGCGTTTCTCTTCAAATTATTAAAAAAAAATCTTCTTTGAGCAGAATTGTCTGTGTCGCTACTATAAATTAACTTGTTGTTTTTAGGCGGTAAGTAACATCGATCTCTTTAGAATATTAAACACAACCAAGCTGATATTTAATTGAAATTGGAATCTATGCTTTATCTGCCGTTTCAAATCAATCAAATTACGACCCACAATTCTTTTTTTAAAATTTAATTTAAATTAGTTTATGAAAAGTGTATACCTTATAAAAATAATTAAAAATTCACATTTTTTCATATGTAAATTTACTCAAAAATCCACACAACACATGTTCTGTTGTGTTTTTAAAATGCAGAAAATTTCCGTTGATATGAAAGGACACATTTCGTTTTTTTTGTTTCTCATGTAATACAAGAAGCAGGATCTGCGGTTCGGTGACAAGCAATGCTCTTCATTATTAGCCCTTTGTTTTGAAACGTCAGTAACAGATAACCCAATGCAAATGCAACCAGGAAAATTACGAAAAAAGCATTTCGCATGCGAATACAATCCGCCGCATCGTGCTAACTTGTAGTTTACATTGCCGCAACGATAGGTTAGTGGGTGTTCTTAGCAAAAAAAGTTATCAAATGCATCGAACTGTACGCAGAGTGATATTGGTACAATACTACTCTGCATATCTTGGCAAATGGCATGCATGATGTTAGACATGCCAGAATCAATGGCGACGACGACTCACAAATGCCTCGCTGTGTGTACGTCAGGTCATTAGTGAACCTCATTTGCCAGACATGCATTAGGCTTGCAGCCACATTTTCCATGTGACCAATGTTCACAATTTATGTGCGAAATTTTGTGCGTAAATGGTAAGGGAGTGTGGGGTGTTTCGGTTTTTTTGAAATTCACGTTTACATAATTTCATGTTCTTTAAACTTCTTTTGGAGTTTAAAAGCCGAGAACAAATTATTATTTGGCTTTGCCGACTGCAAAATACAATCAATGATTGCATTTCTTATTTCAGATTCCTGGAATATCGACCCTTTCTGAAAGAAAAAGCGCTTCTACAGACATTTTCTGAAAGAATGGGTGCTTCTATAGACCCTTTCCGAAAGAAATGGTGCTTCTATAGACCCTTTCCGACAGAAATGATGCTTCTATAGACCCTTTCCGAAAGAAAGGGTGCTTCTATAGACCTTGTGTAAAAGAAAGGGTGCTTCTAGAGACCCTGTGTAAAAGACAGGGTGCTTCTATAGACACTTCCTTAAAGAAAGGGTGCTTCTATAGATTCTTTCTTAAAGAAAGGGTGCTTCCATAGAATCTTTCTTAAAGAAAGGGTACTTCCATAGACTCTTTCTTAAAGAAAGGGTGCTTCCATAGACTCTTTCTTAAAGAAAGGGTGCTTCCATAGACCCTTTCTGAAAGAAAGGGTGCTTCTATAGACACTTTCTGAAAGAAAGGGTGCTTCTATAGACACTTTCTGAAAGAAAGGGTGCTTCTATAGACCCTTTCTGAAAGAAAGGGTGCTTCTATAGACCCTTTCTGAAAGAAAGGGTGCTTCTACAGACCCTTTCTGAAAGAAAGGGTGCTTCTATAGACCCTTTATGAAAGAAAGCGTGCTTCTATAGACCCTTTCTGAAAGAAAGCGTGCTTCTATAGACCCTTTCTGAAAGAAAGGGTGCTTCTATAGACCCTTTCTGAAAGAAAGGGTGCTTCTATAGACCCTTTCTGAAAGAAAGGGTGCTTCTATAGACCCTTTCTGAAAGAAAGGGTGCTTCTATAGACCCTTTCTGAAAGAAAGGGTGCTTCTATAGACCCTTAATGAAAGAAAGGGTGCTTCTATAGACCCTTTCTGAAAGAAAAGGTGCTTCTATAGACCCTTTCTCAAAGAAAGGGTGCTTCTATAGACCCTTTCTGAAAGAAAAGGTGCTTCTATAGACCCTTTCTGAAAGAAAGGGTGCTTCTATAGACCCTTTCTGAAAGAAAGGGTGCTTTTGTAGACCCATTCTGAATGAAAGGATGCTTCTGTAGACCCATTCTGAATGAAAGGATGCTTCTGTAGACCCATTCTGAATAAAAGGATGCTTCTGTAGACCCTTTCTTAAAGAAAGGATGTTGCTGTAGACCCTTTGGGTACTTCTATAGACCCTTTCTAAAAGAAAGGGTACTTCTATAGACCCTTTCTAAAAGAAAGGGTGCTTCTATAGACCCTTTCTAAAAAAAGGGTGCTTCTGTAGACCCTTTCTGAAAGAAAGGGTGCCTCTGTAGACCCTTTCTGAAAGAAAGGGTGCCTCTATAGACCCTTTCTGTAAGAAATTGTGCTTCTATAGACCCTTTCTGAAAGAAAGGGTGCTTCTATAGACCCTTTCTGTAAGAAAGGGTGCTTCTATAGACCCTTTCTGTAAGAAATTGTGCTTCTATAGACCCTTTCTGAAAGAAAGGGTGCTTCTATAGACCCTTTCTGAAAGAATGGATGTTTCTGTAGACCCATTGTGAATGAAAGGATGCTTCTGTAGACCCTTTGTGAAAGAAAGGGTGCTTCTATAGACCCTTTCTGTAAGAAATTGTGCTTCTACAGAAAGGGTGCCTCTATAGACCCTTTCTGAAAGAAAGGGTGCCTCTATAGACCCTTTCTGAAAGAATGGATGTTTCTGTAGACCCATTGTGAATGAAAGGATGCTTCTATAGACCCTTTCTGAAAGAAAGGGTGCTTCTATAGACCCTTTCTGTAAGAAATTGTGCTTCTACAGACCCTTTCTGAAAGAAAGGGTGCTTCTATAGACCCTTCTGAAAGGGTGCTTCTATAGACCCTTCTGAAAGGTTGCTTCTATAGACCCTTCTGAAAGGGTGCTTCTATAGACCCTTCTGAAAGGGTGCTTCTATAGACCCTTCTGAAAGGGTGCTTCTATAGATCCTTCTGAAAGGGTGCTTCTATAGACCCTTCTGAAAGGGTGCTTCTATAGACCCTTCTGAAAGGGTGCTTCTATAGACCCTTCTGAAAGGGTGCTTCTATAGACCCTTCTGAAAGGGTGCTTCTATAGACCCTTCTGAAAGGGTGCTTCTATAGACCCTTCTGAAAGGGTGCTTCTATAGACCCTTCTGAAAGGGTGCTTCTATAGACCCTTCTGAAAGGGTGCTTCTATAGACCCTTCTGAAAGGGTGCTTCTATAGACCCTTCTGAAAGGGTGCTTCTATAGACCCTTCTGAAAGGGTGCTTCTATAGACCCTTCTGAAAGGGTGCTTCTATAGACCCTTCTGAAAGGGTGCTTCTATAGACCCTTCTGAAAGGGTGCTTCTATAGACCCTTCTGAAAGGGTGCTTCTATAGACCCTTCTGAAAGGGTGCTTCTATAGACCCTTCTGAAAGGGTGCTTCTATAGACCCTTTCTGAAAGAAAGGGTGTTTCTATAGACCTATAGACACTTTCTGAAAGAAGGGGTGCTTCTATAGACCCTTTCCAAAAGAAAGGGTACTTCTATAGACCTATAGACACTTTCTGAAAGAAGGGGTGCTTCTATATACCTATAGACCCTCTCTTAAAAAGAGGGTGTTCCTATCTTTCTGAAAGAAAGCGTGCTTCTATAGACCCTTTCCGAAAGAAAGGATTCTTCTAAGACACTTTCTTAAAGAAAAGGTTCTTCTATATATCCTTTCTTAAAGAAATGGTGCTTCAGTTCACCCTTTCTTAAAGAAAGAGTGCTTCTATAGAAAAAATCTACAAAGTCCCTCTCCAATGTCCCACTGATATCATTTTATATAAGAACATGTAATCTCTTACAAAGGCAATGTAACCGGCCTCCATATATATCCTGCACTTGTGTCACTGACTCTGTTTCGCGTATGGTTCTGGACCATAAAAACAACAAATTGCAATTTTATATGATGATTTCTTTTCAAACCAAATTTATATTAATAGTCTTCGCCGTATCCGTGGTCCATTGGTTGGAAGTATTTTAATTAAAATACCAATATTGTTGCTGTGAACAAATAAATCACTTTGGTTTCTTGTATTTCCTTGGTCCACACACACTTACACACTGTTGCCACTTTTGTGCAACACAAATAACTTCAACTCGATTTACATTTACGCAGACCGACGCACACACACACACACACACACAGAAATTTACACCAAACTAACTTTTTTTATTTTTAACAATGGCACACAAAACGACGTACCTTCATATGTGTGTTTGCGTACATGCATATGTATAGGTGAACATTAACATGTTACCGCCAACGACGAGGACACACTTCCTTCCTTCTGCGATAAGTTAACCCAAATATTTTACTGCTTCAAAAAGCCATGAAAACCTGAGCCAGAAAAAACTTACACGCTTTATTGCATTTTTAATTTAACACCGAATCACCGAAAACACAGGAACACACACAATACACATACATATGTGGTGGATATTACAAGCAACAAAAAAAATAAAAAGAAACATTTAAATTTTATGGGGCATTTCAATAAAATGCAAAGTGGGACAATGGGACGACGTCGACGCCAGCAGTAGTGAGCAAGTAAAGTAAGTCCGAACATGGCGTATTTGCAGTTCAGCCCATGAGTGTTTGTGCGTATATGTGGCACAACACAATTTCAATTTCAGTGCAAAACAAACACAGCTTCTTAGGTGGAAAACCTGATTTCCTTTCCATGTCGAACAAAAACTGCAACTGTGGCAGTTACAATCCATCTGCCAGAAGGCGTTAACATCAACTAACCGAACCGTACCCACCCGCAATTTAAATTTTACCAGGCAGGCGCTCACTCAAAGGCAATCTACATAGTGTATACATAGTCTGCCGACAACCAATGATGCACAAAGCGAAAAATTCGCGAAAAATCATTCAATTCAATCAATATGAGCGAAATTAAAGGTATATGAATAAACATGAGTTGGGTGTTCAAATATCGGGTGATGATGATGATGCATCGGATAAATGTTGTTGATGAAGTGATTGCTAAAGTGATTTTATTCAACTGCAGTTACTGAAATACTCAGAAAATACATGCCAACATTATGCTGAGGGATTTAATTACTGTTGCAATATGTTGTATTTCTCCTCGAACTCAACTTCTTCAGTAACAAGTCTATAGCTTATAAGATAATTGTAGATAAGCTCCGCAAAACCCTACAGGCACCCGCTAAAATGAAGTTGGCTGATAATTTAGGAATATGCTATCTTATATTTCCAAGTGGGTCTATGTCGGACAATTCCTTCCGGTACTTCCCTCGGAAAATTTCAAACGTTTAGCTTCAGTGCAGTTAAGAGAATAATTAAAAATGTTCACAAAGGTGGTCCTAAATAACCCTCTAGCCGGCAAGCCTGCCTTACAGCATGTTCGGTTAAAGATTTTAGGTCAATCCTCAAAATACCGAAAATCGTCAGGTACCGTTATGTGGGGCTGTACCAAAACATGGACTTATCTTGAAATTTTTTGGTGGAGATGTTTTGTGACCACTGGAAATCTCAAATTATAGATTGTTCGTTTAGCAAATGCAGCTAAACTCTTTAAATCGGGAAGTAAAGTTATGTGGGGCTTTACCGAGAAATGGACTTATGTTGACAATTTTTGATGTAGAAGTTATTGACTCGTCAAAACACCTAAAATATATGGAGGCTATGTGAAATAAGTAAAAAATTATCAGTTGGCTTTGCCGACAGAGACATGTACATATACCCTCAGCTTATGTGAATTGAAACTTTCATCTATGGACAGATCGAATACCGGCCACAAAACCAAAATCTTTTTCTAGAGAAATTATGTATTAGGAGGGCTTCAGCATTTTGTGGCCCTTTTTGGGCATTAGATATTGCCGACAAAACATAATTTTGCTGTAAACAGGACCACAATGAGTAGCATCGGTATAAATTTTCAAGGGATTTTTGAAAACTTCGAAAACCTAAAACTGACTTTGGACTTTTGTGGGGGAGGTACCGGAAACTGTGGACATATATTACCCATTTCTTAACTTAAACTAAGTTTGGACGAAATAATACGAAGGCCAAATTGTGGACCAAATCGGGCTATTTTCTTAGGAAGTATGGACTTGCCCCTGAAAACACTAATACCATCGTAATGGAGACAGCGAATAAAAGTTGCTACAACAAAAATCAAAGCGATTCGAAAGCTGGTCTTAAACTGAACTTATAACAAATTTTGTTTGGGAGGTACCCAAATGAGTGGACCGATATAGCCGAAATTGCAACCTCATCTTTGTCTGGTAGACATTTTACGATGTGCAAAGTATGGACCAAATCGGTTACTCGATTCAAGAGGTATCGTGCGTACAATTTTTCCGAACAATTTTGAACTCTTGTGGGGGAAATACCAAGGAGTGGACCGATATGGCTCATCTTCATCATCTTAAACTAAGTTTGAACAAAATATTACGAAGGCCAAATTTTGGACCAACTAGGTTCATCCGTTAGAGAGTCAGCCAGGCAGACGTACGGACATCGCTGAATCGACTCCAAATTGTCTGAAACGGATTTCGTTCAAGCATAACTGGGGTATAGAACCATTATTTCGATGAGGCACATTATGCCCGTATGAAAGTGTATATACCCTCGTTAGCATAAACGTTGGACCCATATAGGGCATCTTCGAACTTGACCTGTCTATGGGAAAAAAGACACAAGAGTGGAAAAATACAGCGATCTAGCTCAATTATTTTGGACGCTAGAGTGATTACAACAGACGGGCATGGCTAGATCGATTCATAGTTTTATCCTCATCAAGATTATATCTACATATATGATTAATTCAATGCGGTACAAATAGGAAAGCAAAGTTTATATAACCTTCATACTATGGTGGTGAATACGCAATTAAAAAAGTATCATTAAACCTCGCTGACAAAGGGTTCACTCTAAGCATGTCACTGTACAAAGAAAATGAACAGCATCAAAATTTACTAAGGACAAAAACCTAGTCAATCTTGGGATAATGGCAATGCAGTATCAGCAAGCTAAGGGAAGCATAGCCCAACAGTCATCGCAAGACACATTGTTATAAGATCAAAGCTGTCGTCTTACAACGCAGCAACGGTGCGCTACCCGCTTTCTGCTGAGGACATTGCAATCCCAACCCCATATCAGTCAGGAATATACAAGACTATCTACAATGATGATGTACGAGTGAAGGGTTACTAGGTAAAATTCTACAACATACACTTGCGGCGTCCATAAAGAATCAGATGGCAGATAAGTGGGGTTAGCTGTACAGCTAAACAAATACAGCGTGTTGTGCGGTCCCAACCCACATGCAGAACTTGTGTTGGGTATCGTGCCATCACTTCGGGCACAATCATTTGAGGCACCTGCATCGTCCAGATCTTAACTGGGCCAAAACCACTCGTATTTGCTTTGGCAGCTGAAGAAGATGGTCCACTGATGTCATGAGGAGACGGTTGCAGTCCTCAGGTCGGCATTTTGGCATGTTTGAATATTCTTCCACAACTTTTGCATAACTTACTACAGAATGGCCTATTGCTTTATAAAATGTTTCTTTATCAGTGCCTCAAGCTGTGCCGGCCAGCAGCTTGAAAACCTTGTTCCCACTTCTGATCTTGTCGCAAATGCGGCTTGCGTGTACGACTTAAATATGCTGTCAAACGTTACACCCAATATGTTGGGGTAGTTTGTGGTCAGTATCAGGACACCATCGACCAATATGTCCAGTGGAAGCCTTATTTCTGTCGTCCATGTGGTGAACAGTGTGGCAGTGGATTTAGCGGCGGATATTTTCATATTCTTCAGATGGAAGAACTGCACTATGCCAGCTATGTAGACACTTAACCTATCACATATGTCATCGATAATAGGACCTGACGCCAAGATCGTACAATCATCCACAATATTACGATAGAGGATAGGAATTTCAGGAAGGTCGAGGTTAAACAGTTCCTGTGATATCATCCCATCTTGGAATACGCCCAGTTTCAATCTACGAGACTTTGACTTCTAATTGCTGAATACAACAAACGACTGGCGTCCACGCATGGCGAAGAGAGGGAGATCGGCCTGTACGATTTACCTCCGCTGGACTCCTCAATAGCGGGACAAACCATTGAACTTTTCGGGGTTCAGGTACAATATGGGTGCCTAACGTAAGATTTAGGAAATTTGTTAAATACTCAACGCCGGGTTCACCTTGTTGTTTATGCATTAACATTGAGATTCCGTTTGGGGCACAGCCCATTGTAAATAGTGGTGATACCTCCCCGGCTGAGAGGGCTGTAATATGGCGTTGCGCACACCACTTCGCCGCATCACTATTGGGATGCTCTATACACTACCACTTAAAATAACATGGGCACATCTTCAGATCTGTTACTATCACGCCGATTAAGGTAACAGCCGTTCTATCATGCTTTGTTTTAACCGTTACCCACAATTCAATTAATCACTTTTTCCGTTTATGTTCCCCTACTTGCATGTTAACTTCAAGAGTTAGTTCTCTAACTCTTAAATCATAAGGGTCCATCGTACGATGAAGTTCATCACGCTCATTGGCAAATCCCATCGCCTCTGCTAGAAAATTTGATCTAATTTAGGGGATTCGACCAGTAGTGAGCGGCTATGGCTGCGATGATATCCCGGAAAATTTTCTCAGCTACCCGATGATCTGAGGGAATGGACAGCTCTCTGCAGAGGTGATTGGTAAATTATCTTACCCCTCGTCAGTCAGCTGTTCCATGGTTCAAAAAGTATACGGCGTTCAGAGGTAATAAAGTCGGGTGGTCTGCTTATGAAGACAACGATCGGAAGATGGTCTGAGCCAATGGAAATGACGGGTTGCAGCATACGTCATTTATCCTGGTGAGGCAATGGTGATATCCGGCGAGCTGTGACAATTCTCTCTTATCGTCGTAAAACCGTCTTCATTTACCGTGCAAAATGTAGAGCTATCAATTTGCTCGGGCAGCGCTGTACCCCTCTGGTTATTGCTTAGGACGAAATTCCAATGTTCATTATGATCATTGAAGTGCTCCAGAACCAAAAGGTGGCACAGCTATTCATCGGCTGTATGTACATACATATTAGGCAACTCTATCTCGACAGTCCAACACTTTACTGCTACATCCATAAATTCCATGTATGGCTCATTAGAGTCAAGATCTAGCGAGATAGGTCTGTACTGGGCAATCTGCTGTATAACGCAGGCAAGTCCTCCTTCTCCGCTTCTTCTTGTTGACCGCTTCTTACTGTGAATCACAAAAAGTTGTAACCATCGCAACGTTGCAACCTTCAGGTGACGGTGAGTTTTGTTTTCTGGATTTTGGCGACCGTGTTGTTTTTTCGATTCATAAAGTCCTCGATTTCGCTAACTTTGTTACGGAGACCGTTGCAATTGAATTGCAAGAATGATACATTTCCGGGGCGCCAGGTATGGGTCCCTAGAGTCAAGCTCAATCGAGATATGTTTGTACTAAACAGATTGGTGTAAACGGAAGGCAAGTCCTCCTCTTCCGCTTAAGATCCTTTCGCAAAACGTTGTAAAATTACAAACTATAGGTGAGCTTTGTAAATCCACAATTTCGCTGACCTTATTGCGGAGGCCGTTGCATCTGTAGGCATTCCAAGATATATTGACGCTCCCACGGTGATAAAATATACGAACACAAACACATAATTTTTGAGGTGGCACCCCTGGTGGAAGATCCGAGTCAATCCGGTGCATACAACTGGCCGCCGTGGGATTGACTATCGCTGATTTTGCTGACAACCATATATATATTTGGTTTTAAGCATATTAATTTTTAGACCGTAGGCCCGTACCGCTTTAAGTTGCCAGTTAAATTTTGTCCCACTTACATGAGAGTATGAGTTAAGTAACAGCGTTAACTTATTATTGTTGTAGCTGCTTCTGAATGCATGTGCATGCCTTCATGTTATTGATACGGCTCTGCCTGCAACTCCAAGCTTAAAAAGGACGCCACCTGGATAGAATTCATCCAAAGTTAGGGTGGAGTTAGGTAAGTTGGGTTGGCTGGGTTGGCTGGTCAGTTGAAAAGGTACGGCGTATTATGCGGACTTGTTCTGTGTTGTGCCATCAATCTTGGCCCAATAAGAATTGAGGCAGCTACACCAACCAGATCTTAACAACACATAACAATGGCAATTTTTGTTCACCCGCTGCCACGACCTATAGCCTCAGCGACAGGGTCAGTGTGAATATCTCTCAATCTCTGCAAAACAAAAACAAATCAAAACATTTGCTCTCTTTTGTGCGCTCTTTCTTTGCATTCGGGTCGTGAGTGTGTGAATTGGTGAAAAACTTCGTAACTTCAACAATACCAACGAACGGCATTGATCTAGAGGATCTCACGAAGATATTTCCAGACGTGACTTGGCGGCGGGTGTATATCCATGAGGTGGCGTTTTGGGTGATTTTGCCTATAATAAACCAAATATTGCATCGACAACATCTTATTGTGCCGACGCACGCG
Source organism: Musca autumnalis (assembly GCF_047663935.1). Taxonomy (NCBI): domain Eukaryota; kingdom Metazoa; phylum Arthropoda; class Insecta; order Diptera; family Muscidae; genus Musca; species Musca autumnalis. Next base: position 15,198 of record NW_027411924.1, read on the forward strand.
CAAGATCTTAGACACCTCACTTCTTCATGGTCCACTGAAGACATGAGGAGACAACCTGTTGCTGTTCTCAGGGCTGCATTCTGGCAGGCTTGCAAGTTTTTGATTGCCTATAACCACACTGGTACCGCATAGCTTACCACAGACCTAATTTTCGCTTTGTATGTGGTTAACAGGGGTTCTTTATCCGCTCCTTGAGGATCTTGTTCCTGCTTCTCATCTCTTCGCAGATAGCTGTGTCACACGCGGACGATTTATAGATGCTATCAAGTGTGACCCCCAGGACTTTGAGTAAATTGTAGGTAGGAACTATTGAACCATCGACCTGCACATTTAGTGGGAGCTTAATTTTCACCGTCCATGTGGCTGTTGACTTAGGATATTTTCATATTCTTAGCGTGAAAGAACTCAACTTGATCAATGAGATAGGTGTTTAGCCTGACATAAATGTTACCAACTGTGGGACATGGCGCCACGAGCGTACAATCATACGACAACGCAATTTACTCAATGCTATCAGGAGTGCGTAGAATTGGAGAATGCTAGAGGTCAAACAGTTCCGAAGATATCACCCATCCTTGGGGAACTCCCTGCTTCAATCTACGGGGTTTGGAATTTTTGTTTCTGAATTCCACGTACGATGACTGGCGACCACACAAATATTTGGTAAAGTAGCGTTTCAATCAAGGCATCCTCGACATTCTCGAACAGTTTGGCATGGCTGACCTTATTAAAAGCTTTGGTCAGATCCAATGCTACCATCACTGTTCTGTGGCACGCTTTGTTGAGACCCCGGCTAATATACGTGGAAATGGCGTGTAGTGCCATTGTGGTACTGTGCTGCTTCCGGAATCCATGATGATGATCCGCAACTGGATAACACACTCTGATGCTGGGGAGGAGTAACGCCTCAAGTATCGTTGCTGCTAGAGATATAAACAAAGTACTATTCAACTTTGCTGACATTCTTGCAGGTTTCAGCAGCGGGACCAACCTGCCCATTTTCCATCTCCCAGCAACTACATGTTGAAATCTAGTATTGCTGGTCTTTGTCGTACAAGCATCTGATAAATACTGGAATTTCCATTAATTTGTCGTGCTGTATAAATCTCTTTTCTTAATCTAATATTTCTATGGAAAACGTCGGTTCGCGGTATCATGCTTTTTTCGAAGCTAGGTTCGGAATATTTTCATAACGTCTAAGCATTTCTTGTATACTCAATCCAAGTTTTTAGTACATCCTTTTAATTATCAATAAAATCAGGGAGTATATGGCTACAAATTTCAACCCATTTGACATAATTGCTTTGAGGACTCTTATCCCTTCCTTAAAATTCCCATTCAATTGTTAAATATAGAACATTTGAAAATGTTTTTCACGCAACAACTTTATTACTTTCAAAACTTACTAACCTAAAAATTCAAAATAAGCCAACACAAACAAAAAATCACTGAAAAAACCCGAAACTTTCCAAAGACAGAATATTTTCAATTAACTCGTTACTATGTTATATGCAAAGTTATGCCACAGATGAAGATTTGAATATGCGGGCGGAATGCCATCAATACCCCGCCAGTATGCATTTATACCTGTTATTCAAACATTGAATATGTAGATTGATCAAAAGCTGCCGTTGCTGCTTCTGCTGTTCTGGAACTGCGTAAAATGTAAATGTCTGACTACATTACTTTGGGGGATATGGCATGCAAGCGATGATATCGTTTGTGATTTGGGCTAGCGAAAGAGAGCAAATAGCTGTTGGTTATGTTTTCCTACTAACGGTCGGTGGGCTGAGGCACCGTGTGTGCCAACAACAATGCTGGCTGGTTTGTTACATACAATTGCAAACTGAAACTGGAAAATTAACAAAGTTATTCATTGTTAAGCTGGCGTATGCAAAATCTTCTCAATCATTTATTCGAACACAAATCGACAACGACATGGATTCGAAATAAAGGTACTCAAATGCAAACGCACACAAACATATGCCATATATGAGTATGCACATTTGCATTTTAGCTATATCAGGTAATATATGTATGTATGGGGGACCATAACCTCCCACCCGTATAGGTATCTATCTCCCAACCTCAACTATTTGCGGAAAATTGAGTGATTGCATTTGAAAAACGACTTGTTAGGGGCTAAATTGGCAAATACCAACGGCAACATACATCCATATGAACAATTGTGGGTGAATATGTTGCTGCCAGGATGGATAGCTGGCTGGCTGGCTGACTGGTTGTATTGATGGTTATGGATTTTGGCACACCTACAGCAACATACAGTTGCCGCTTGCCACCATAACTGTCATTGCAATCACGGGTGTCGTTGCACCTGCTGGCTGGCGGGTGGGATTTTTACTGGTTCACTGATTGTGTAGTGCGCTGCAGCGTAATCGTGCTGGTGAATGGGTTACAGATAATGGCAGTGGTTTCATTGTTAGCGTTGCATAAAATTGACACAAACTCTCAATTGATGTGGCAATGCGTGGCTGAGGATTTTTACTACATATTTTTTGGCTATGTTATGGGTGCATGTGTGGGTGGGTATGTGTCTATTCATGCCCACATTAATTGATGTGGCACTTGAACATGAGTGGGAGATTTGATTTTATGGCATTTTTGTTCGGTTAAAGATTTGATGCCATCAACGCAGAATGACTTGTTTTCAGCATCATCAACATCAATGGTTACATTTAGAAGTGGTTAAATGAATTTTATTTTATAAATAAAAAAAAAATGAATAAAATAAAAAAAACGGACCATATTCTTACACGGAAAAAAAGACCTCTCTAATACCCCGTTTGCATTTAAGCGGATTTAATAAACCCATTGGGTTTCAAATGTCAATTGCATAGCGCAAACGTCAAATAAATTCTCATAAAGAAGGATTAAGAGAAAAATTCTTCAACATCAGCTATATTTGCGCTCATGCTCCCACTGAAGACAAGGACGGACAAACCAAAGATATTTTTTACGACCGCTTAGAAGAAACTTATGACCGTTGCCCTGCCCTTGACATTAAAATCACTCTAGGCGATTTTAATGCCAAAATTGAAAAGCAAAATATCTTTGGCCCAACAGTCGGGAAATTCAGTCTCCACAGTGAAACATCCGACAAGGGCATGAGGCTGATATACTTTTAAGCTGCAAAAACATGGTAGTTAGCAGTACCAGATTTAAGCATCTCGATATTTATAAGGGCATCTGGCTGACGCCAAATCAAAGAACAAGAAATCAAATTGATCACTTTGTGATAGATGGAAGACATGCATCACCCGTGTTGGATGTACGATCGTCTCGAGGAGCAAACATAGATTCGGACCACCACCTCGTTGCAGCAAAGGTACGTACCAGATTAAACGTAGCAAACAAAGTGAGAACAGACACAACATGGAAGTTGGACATCGGTAAGCTGCAAACACAACAGATAGCCACAGCATATTCCACTCAACTTGCTTAATTGCTTAAAGAAAGCACTCCTCGTCCCGATAACATATCAGCCCAATGTGCAAAATATTACCCACTCCATGAAAACAGCCGCAAAATCCATACTTGGATACCAGAGACCTCCACCAAGGAATTCATGGTATGACCAGGAGTGTCGTGCTGCTACCGAAGAGAAAAATGCGGCGTATAGGGCTACTCTACAATCAGTAGCAACGCGTAGTGAACGAGAGAGCTATCGGGAAAAAAGGAGAGAGGAGAAACGTCTTTTCCGCAGGAATAAGAGAGAAATGGAAAGGCGGGAGTGTGAAAAAATCGAGATGTACAGGAGCCAGAATGAAGGCCGAAAGTTCTACCGAAGAGTAAAACATCAAACTGATGGCTTTGGAAAAGGCGCACCCTCCTGTAGAGACCAGCAAGGTAATTTGGTAACTGATACAGATAGTGTGCTCAGGTTATGGAAAGAACATTTTTCCAAACTGTTGGTATTCAATAGTAGCGAAATCGACGAAGATACCACAGATCCAATCCAGAAGATGGTATTGAATGTATACCACCCGGCCAAGATGAGGTAAAGACAGCAATAAACCGGCTGAAGAATAATAAGGCAGCAGGAGCCGATGGCTTGCCGGCCGAACTTTTCAAAACCAAAGGCGACACGCTGATAAGATGTATGCATCAGCCAGTTAGCTGCATCTGGCAGGAAGAACGCGTATCCGACGATTGGAACGTGAGCATCCTATGTCCAGACCACAAAAAGGGAGATAAGACCGTGTGCACCATATAAGATAGTATCTAGCATATTGTGTAAGAGACTAAAGCCTATGGTCAATAAAATTATTGGACCCTATCAGTGCGGCTTTAGACCGGAAAAGACCCATTAAACGCAGATGGACACCTTCCATCTTGTTTATCTCTTTAATTTCTCCACATTTATAAAATAAATAAGAATAATAACAAAACTAAATAAAATAAAATAAAATAAAATAAAATAAAATAAAATAAAATAAAATAAAATAAAATAAAATAAAATAAAATAAAATAAAATAAAATAAAATAAAATAAAATAAAATAAAATAAAATAAAATAAAATAAAATAAAATAAAATAAAATAAAATAAAATAAAATAAAATAAAATAAAATAAAATAAAATAAAATAAAATAAAATAAAATAAAATAAAATAAAATAAAATAAAATAAAATAAAATAAAATAAAATAAAATATTATTATATTAAAATAAAATAAAAATAAAAATATTTTTTTTTTATTTTTTATTTCATTTATTTATTTTATTTCATCCAAACCAAGTAAAAAATAGCTAATGTTCGAACTTTACCCTCCACCATAAAATATTCCGAATTAAAATGGAATAAATAGTTTATAGTTTTTCGCCATCCGCAAATGCCAAATTACATATAGTTCGGTCAACAAATGTAGCTTAACTCCACTTAACACCTAAAATAGGGAGATACTGTTATATGACGGCTATACCACAACGTGGAGCTGTTTGACAATTTTTAGTGTAGAAATGTTGTGACCGCTAGAGCCTCAAATTGCAACTAGTTCGATTGAAAATTGTAGTACAAATTGTCAAAATATCGAAAATCCGTAGGTACCGTTGTATGGGGGCTTTACCAAACATGGACCTATGTTGAACATTTTTGGTGGAGAAGTTTCGTAATTACTGAGAACCTCAAATATCAAATTACAGGCAGTTCGGTCGACAAGTGTACCTAAGCTCCTCATAGCACCTACCATAGGTACGTTATATTAAGGCTATACCAAAACATGGACCAATGTTGACAATTATTTGGTGGAAAAGTTTTGTGACAACTGGGAATCTCAAATGTCAAATTACAGATATTTCGGTTAACAAATGTAGCTAAAATCCTCAAAATACCGAAAATCGGTAGGTACTATTATTGGAGGCTATACCAAAAAATGGACCTATATTGACAATTTTTTGCAAACAAAATTTGTGACAACTGGAAAGTTCAAATGTCAAATTACGGGTAGTTCGGTCCAAAAATGTAGCTCAAATCCTGTAAATACAAAAAATCCGGAGGTATGTTATATGGAGACTATACCAAAACGTGGCTCTTTTTTGTAAATTTTTGGTAGGAAAGTATTGTGACCACTATGAATCTGAAATGGCAAATTACAACTGGTTCGGCTAAAAATCCTCTATATACCTAAAATCCGGAGGTATCATTATATGGGGGCTATCCAAATTGTGGATCACTGTTGTAAATTTTTAGCGGAGAAGTTTTGCGACCACTGTGAAACTCAAAAAACAGGAAGTTTGGTCGACAATGTAGCTAAATACCAAATATTCGGAAGTACCGTTATATGGAGGCTATACCAAAACCTGGACTTATATTGACAATTTTTTGTGGGGAAGTGTTGTGACCGCTAGGAATATCAAATGCCAAACTACCGCGGGTTCGGTTTAAAATTGTAGCAAAAATTCTCAAAAGTTCTATTAAACGTTTTAGCTAAACTTATCTAAATACCTAAAATCCGGAAGGACTCTATATGGAGGCTTAAACAAAACGTGTACCTATGTTGACAATTCTTGGTGGATACTGGAAGTCTCAAATATCTAATTACAGTCAGTTCGGACCAAACAAAAAATCCAATAAAATTATCAAAATACTTTAAATCCGGAGGTATGGTTATAGAATTTTGGACGTATGAACTTGCTAACAAAGATATGGATGAGGATAAACTCTCAAAAGTTTTGCGGGGGAGGTACATAAACGAATGGACCGATATAGTCATTTTTGACGAGTGTCTTATTTCGGGAGTCATTCCTCTCCATAGGACCATTATATCAGGAAACGTGGACTTGTACACGAAAAACATCATATCCCTTTAAAAAGGGCTACTAGGTTCGGGAGTTGTCGTGCGCACCAGTCACTACACATGCTGGCCGAATGGGGTTTTTTACAGTTTTCCGATCATTTTCTCAAGAAGTGTCGACGTGCTTTGAAGTCGATATAGTCCATATTCGAACTTGCGTATAATTCGTTCGTGCGTATAATTTTGGGAAAAAAATGAACTTTTGTGGGGGAGGTACCCGAGGGAGTGGGCCGATATGGTCCATCTTCGAACTTAAAGTAAGTTACGAAAACCAAATTGTGGACCAAATAGGTTAATCCATTTGAGAGTTGTCGTGCACTCCAGCCAGACAGACGGACAGACATTGCTTAATCGATTCCAAATTGTCGGAAACGGATTTCGTCCAAACGTACTACCATTTTTTCAATGAGGCACATTTTGCCTTTTGACAGTGCATATATCCTCGTTAGCATGAATGTTGAGGGTATAAAAAGACACATGGGTGCAAAAGTATAGCGCTCTAGTTCTATTCTTGGGGACGCTAAAGTCATTACAAAAGGCGAGCATGGCTAGTTCGACTTTATGATTATTACAATCCGTAAAAAAAGGAAAACCAAACTTAATATACCCTCCATACTACGGTAAAGGGTACAAAACGGGTCAAGAGACATTATATGAGGGCAACTAGATCAGTTCCCGCCTACGCAAGCGCCTTTTGACATTTCCATTGGAAAGTTTGACATTTTTAGCATACGGTTTGACGTCCGACGATGTGTTGCGATTTTAAAGTGACTTGAAAAAATCAATTAGTAAAAATATGGAATTTACTTCTGAACATATTCCACAACTTTCAACGTGGATTATCACTGCAAGAGTGCATCGATGAAATTAAATCTTTGTATGGCGATGAGGTACCATCCTATAGCACTGCTAAAAACGAACGTCTTGAAAATCGTTCAAAAAGGTCGTTGTGCCAGAAAACATTGATACCATGCGTAACTTATAATGCAGGATCGTTATGTGGCGTACCGTGCGATAGTCATACATCGGAATTTCCTTCCCCACCATAATACATTCGAGATTGCATTAACACCTGTCGCTAAAAATGATTTGCTCTTGATTGGTCAAGCACAATTTGACAATCGCTCAAAAAAGGCTCTTGTCGATTGGTGCAAAAAGGTTTTGGAAAAATAAGATCGCGGTGCTTCGAATGTTGTTTATGAGATCGTTAAAGGTGACGAATCATGGATCTTTGCGTATGAACACAAAACAAAACAGCAATCGATCATGTGGGTCTTTGAAGATGAGCCAAATCCAATCAAAATTGTTCATGGAAGAAGCACTTCGAAGCGAATGGTCGCCTGTTTCTGCGTCTTAACTGACCACGTGGCGACTATACGGATTGAGAAACGTAGGACGGGTAATTCTGAGTGGTACGCCACAATTTGTTTGCCTGAACAAAAAAAAAGGTGACGGATCATTGTGCATCCTTTCAATGCGCCACCCACTGAGTTTTTTTTATCCTTCAAGCCAAAAGGCGTGGTTAACCATTTTCTTAGCCAGAAAATGCAGTTGAAACGTTAAAAAAACACGGTTTGGAGGTGTCTCAATGAAAAAAGTGCGTCGACGAAAGGTTTGTGCGCTGGTAAAAGTGTATGGTCATGCACTTTAAAAAAAACAGTAAAACTATTTTTGATGATAAGTATTCGAGTTTTTTATTATTAAGTCACAACCGTTTTTAGTAGACCTCGTATAAAATAATTTTTTTTCAAATTGTAATAACCCATTTGAATCAGACCTGTTTTGAAATTATATAGAAGTGATATCAAAATATAAGCCAATTTGAGTTTTACTCATTTTTATATAAATTCCTTCAATGCGGTATGCCTTAAATACCACTAAAGTGAACTCTTGAAGACACAATAACTTCATTTAATTTCATTATTTTCATTATCAGATTTTCATTGTAAAATTTGCAAAATTAAATAATCAAATTAACAGAAAACCATAGGCCAAACAATCATTTAGCCTCAAATGTAAATTGAAATTAAATGTTGTATAAATTAGCATTAAATTAAATTTAAATAATAAAACAGCAGTCACACAGCAGACGAATAAGAAGAAGAAGTAAATTTTACAAATCTTTCCTGGAATCCAATGGCAATGATTTATTCAACACCACATTTTCTTTACAATGGCGCTACACAGCACAATCCAGCTGTTAAGTATTGCCACGTGTGATATGGGACCCCCCATCCCCAACAACAGTGTAACATTATTTTGTCATTAGACAATGACTGTCATTGTGTTACAAAATAAACAGCGATTGTGTGTATGGGTGTGTGAGTTTGTAAAAGTATAATACATACTAATTAACTTTTAAGTGTCCTTTAAATTGTGAATTGTTACAGTGTCCTTTCTTTATGCACTTGCCCACACACACACCGAAGCTCACACTTATATATTCGCTCATTCATACTTTCATTCATTTGTTCATTCATCCAGTCAAGCTTTCTTCATTTGTTTATTTATTTATTTTTGTCTTTAGTTTTCTTAAGCATTCTTAACGTGAGAGTACCAACAGTTGCTACCTAAAAGTAGGCAGGTAGTTACGTTGGTAGATACCAACAACCTTAACAATGCCAACAATTTACAAACAACAATGTATTCTTGAAATTAATGTAAACGGAAATAAATGCCGTAATACGTTTAAGAGATATTTCGCAGGAAATTTATTATTTTGTTTTATAAAAAATAAGATTATTATTTAAAAAGTTAAGATTGTTTTGTGTTGGAAAGCGAAATTAAATGGACAATAGGCGAACATTATCTGGTAGTTAAGTGTGTTTTATGACGAAACAATGTAACTTATAAGTCACAGTCATTTCTAAGTAAAGTAAAATGTCAGTAACTTATAGTGCCAAGGAAACAACGTTTCTATTTATAGAGGCTTATATTCGAACAAGTAAAAAAGTATCGGTCGGCTTTGCCGACATAGATATACCCTCACCCTATATAAATCGACTCTTTTATCTACGTACAGAATTTTGTGATTCTTTTTGGACATTTGAACTTGCCGACAAAAATGTGGATTAAGATTAAAGTTCAAAATGTTGCGGAAGATGTACTTGAAAGAATGGACCATAGTCCATTATGGAAGTTGATCTTTTTTGGGGTCATATATTTTGTATTGATATAGATAGATACATTTCCCATGGACCTTCGAACAGACCTTAAACTGCACTTAGACATAAATGTTGAACTTTTGTGGGGGAGGTACCCTAAGTAGAGAACCGATATGGACCATTTAAGAAGCTAAATAAAATGTGGACGAAATATTAGGAGATCAAAGTGCATACATTGTTAGTGGCATTGTTAAATATTGGGTGAATACCGATATGGCCAATCTTCGAACAGAAACTAATTTCTCACAAAATATGACGAATACCAAATTTTGGACCAAATGGTTTGATCCGTTCGAGAGTTATCTTGAGCTCCAATCACTACCTATGGTGTCATAGGTGTTTTTTCACTTTTTTAAAGGAGACAGCGTATGCAAGTTGGTCCAACAGAAATCAAAGTGATTCGAGAGCGGACCTTAAAGTGAATTTATCCGAAATTTTGTGTTGGAGGTACCCGAAGGAGTGGAGAAATATAGTTCATATTCAAACCTGATCTCTATCTAGTAGACATATTAGGCTGTGTAAAGTATGGACCAAATCGGTCACTCCATTCAAGAGTTATCGTGCGAACAAATTTTGCATTTGAACATTTTTGAACTTTTGTGGGGGAGGTACCTGAAGGAGTGGACGGATATAGCTCATCATCAAAATTTAATTAAGTTTGGACAAAATATTACGAAGGCCAAATTTTGGACCGAATCGGCTGATCCGTTCGAGAGTTATCTTGTGACACAACCACTACACACGGTGTCATAGGGGTTTTGTAACTTTCAGGCTATTTTCTCAGGAAGTAACGACTTGTCCCTGATGAAACTTGTTCCGTCGTATGGGGGGCATGAATACAAGCTGCTACTGCAATAATCAGAGCGATTCGAGAGCAGGTCATATACTGCACTTTTCCGATATTTTGTATGGGAGCTAACCGAAGGAGTGGACCGATAGAGAACCTCATCTATGTCTGGTAGCCATTTTACGATGTGCAAGGTATGGACCAAATCGGTTACTCCCTTCAAGAGTTATCGTGCGCACAAATTTTCCGAACATTTTTGAACTTTTGTGGGGGAGATACCGGAAGGAGTGGACTGGATATAACCCATCTTTAAACTTAAACTAAGTTTGGACAAATGGATCGGTTGATCCATTTGAGAGTTATCGTGCACACCAGCCATACAGACGGACAGACATGGCTAAATCGACTCCAAATTGTCTGAAACACATTTCGTCCAAACATACTTGGGGTCTAAAACCATTATTTCGATGAGGCACATTTTGCCCGTATGAAAGTGTTATACCCTTGTTAGCATAAATGCTGAGGGTATAAAAATAGTATTTGATCGCTGACATCTTTTAGCGCTAATTTTTTAAAAATTTTCTCTAAAGAAAAACTTTTAGAATCCTGTCTATTATATTTTCCTAAAAATATTTCTAGAAAGAATATCACAATGGAATATTTCGATTTTTTTTACCCTCATTCCATTTGTAACACATCGAAAGATTCATCGGAGACCCTATATTCTTCATCAGGGTAAAATTCTAAGTCGATTTAACCATGTCCGTCTGTCCTTCCGTCCATCTGCTCATATCAAGATACAGCTCGCTTTTTTAAGGTTTTATCATCATTATCACACCGAAATGGCTGAAATTTGGTACTTAGTCTTCGTTGGAGATACAAAACTTTTTTGCAGCAATTTGTAGGTACAGGTCCACGCCTACGTATAGCCTCTATAGAACGGTACCTTCCGATTTTCCGTATTTTGAAGTTTGTGGCCACAGCAACCAACCGAAACGGCTGAAATTTGGTGTTTAGTCTTTGTTGGAGGTAAAAGCCTTTCTGACTGAAATTCGTTGGTATAGATCCACGTTTCGTAAGACTGAAATTTGTTATTTAATCTTCCATGGGATTATAAAATATTCCAGGAGAGAATTGTCAGAATAAGTCCACAGGTTTTTATATCCCCCATAGAAGCGTACCTTTTGGTTTTCGGTGTTTTGAAGGTTTTACAGAAATATCGGAAATTTGGTATTTAGTCTCCTTTGAGTCTAAAAATTGTCCGCCAGAAATTTGTAGGTATAGATCGGCGTTTTGATATAGCCCCCATGGAACGGTACCTCCCGAATTGAAGGTTAGCCACATTGTTTTACCAAACTTGCTTAAATTTGTTATTTAGTCTTCTTCATATAGGAAAACAAAGTAATTGTTCCATTTTACTTCAATACAACTCGTGGTGGAGGGTATAGCAAGTTCGGCCTGGCAGAACTTAACGCAGTTCAAATCCGCATTTGGTGGTCTGTTAAAAAAGATCTTTTTTATACCCTCAGCCTTTAGGCTATAGAGGGTATTTACACTTTGATACGACCAAAAATGTGCCTCATCGAAATAATGGTTTTATACCCCAAGTATGTTTGTACGATATCCGTTTCAGACAATTTTGAGTAGATCTAGCAATGTCCGTCCGTCTGTCTGTCTGTCCGTCTGTCTGGCTGGCTGGTGCTCACGATAACTCTCGAACGGATCAATGGATTCGGTTCAAATTTTGGGTATCGAAATATTTTGTCCAGATTCGATTTAAGTTCGAAGATGGGCCATATAGGTCCACTCCTTCAGGTACCTCCCCCACAAATGTTCAAAAATTGTCGCAAAAGTTGTGCGAACGATAACTCTTGTAGGGAATAACCGATTTGGTCCATACTTTGCACATCGTGTAATTTCTAGCAAACTTAGATGAGGTTTCAATATGGACTCAATCGGTCTACTCCTTCGCTGTCTTCTATACGACGCTGTAAGTTTCATTAGGGGCAAGTCCATACCTTCTGAGAAAATAGCCTGAAAGTTACAAAAAACCCTATGACACCGTGTGTAGTGGTTGGAGCGCAAGATAACTCTCGAACGGATCTGCAGATCCGGTCCAAAATTTGGATTTCGTAATATTTTGTCCAAACTTAGTTCAAGTTCAAAGATGGATTATATCGGTCCACTCCTTCCGGTACCTCCCACACAAAAGTTCGAAAATATTCGGAAAATTTGTGCGAGCGATAACTCTTGAAGGAAGTAACCGATTTGGTCCATACTTTGCACATTATGAAATTTCTATCAGACTTAGATGAGGTTCCAATATGGACTCAATCGGTAAACTCCTTCGAGTACCTCCCACACAAAATTTCGGAAAAGTTCAGTTTAGGACCTGCTCTCGAATAGCATTGATTTTTTGTTGTAAGATCTTGTATTCACTGTCCCCTATACGAAGGTACATGTTGCTCAGGGGCAAGTCCATACTTACTGAAAAAATAGCCTGAAAGTTGAAAAACAAAGCCTATGACACCAGGTTTATGGGTGGAAACGCAAGATAATTCTCGAACGGAAATTCCGATTCCGGCCAAAATTTGGCCTTCGTAATATTGTTTCCAAACTTACTTTAAGTTCGTAGATAAGCCATATCGGTCCACTCCTTCAGGTACCTACCCCACAAAAGTTCAAAAATATTCGGAAAAATTGTGCGCACGATAACTCCTGATGGGAGTAACCGATTTGGTCCATCTTTACATATATCTACACATCCTAATATATCTATTGATATAGATCAGGTTCGAATATGGGCTATATTTGTCCACTCCTTAAGGTACCTCCCACACAAAATTTTGGATAAGTTCACTTTAAGACCTGCTATTGAATCACTTTGATTTTTGTTGAAGCAACTTACATTCGCTGCCTCAATTACGATGGTAAAAGTTGTTTCAGGGGCAAGCCCATATTTCTTGAGAAAACAGCCCGAAGGGTGTAAAAACCCCCTATGGCAACCCCATGGTCTATGTCGGTCCATTCCTTTAAGTACCTTTTCCGCAAAATTTTTGAACTTTAATCCTAATAAAAATTTTTGTTTGTTCATACGACCAAAATGTTGAAACCCCCTAAATACATACGTTTTTTGTGGAAAAAGTGTTTCAATTTGCACAGGCTGAGGGTATATCTCTGTTGGCAAAGCCGACTGACACTTTTTTACTTGTTTAAATCCACATTTGAGAAAAATCAAAAAAGTGAATAGTGCCTCTAAAAATGACCTTTGACCCCCAATAACGTTTTTCCACACATGGGATCGACTTTTAGGACATTGCGTCTAATGTTAAACCCTGGATCTCCACCAAATATTTTTTTTTTTAAACCCCGTTTCGCGGTCTGATAAAAAATATTCTTTTCTGAAAATCAACTTTTGGTGGTCTGATAAAAATATATTTTTTTAAAAATACACTTGGTCTGATAAAAAATATTTTTTTTAAATCCACGCTTGGTAGTCTGATAGAAAAATATTTTTTATAAATTCACGTTAGGTGATCTGATAAAAAATTTAAAAAAAAAAAATCCACGTTTGGTGGTATGATAAAAAATATTTTTGTAACAATCCACGTTTGGTGTTCTGATAAAACATATTTTTTTTCAATGCACGTTTGGTGGTCAGATAAAAAATATTTTTTTTTAAATCCACGTTTGGTGGTCTCATAAAAAATATTTTTTTTTTAAATTCACGTTTGGTGGTCTGTTAAAAACATTTTGTTTAAAAAATCCACGTTTGGTGGTCGGATAAAAAATATTTTGTTTTACATCCACGTTGGTGGTCTGATAAAAAATATTTTTTTTTTTGAAATCCACGTTTCGTGGTCTGATAAATAATATTTTTTTAATCCATTGCTCTGGGGTTATGTCTGACTATTGGTGTCTGTCCGTCTGTACATCTAAACTTTGAATTCCCGCTAGTGTTAGCAACATTGATTGGATGGAAAGGGGTATTTTGTGGAGATGGGAGTCTTAGAGCGGAAGAAGCATCTCAATTTTGGCAATCGTCGTATAACAATAAGGGGCCGGAATCGAAAATAAACTTATTTTGGAAGGAAACTACTAAATTTTGTTCTTATGCGATTATCTTTTAAATAAAAAACAAATCGAAAGCTTTTCATGCCTTGTCTTAGCTGCTTAAACAATTAAAATATCGCATTAGGCGCTAATCTAAACCATTGTGAATTGCTTTTTATTTTTAATTGTCGTTACGAATATTTCATCTTTGGTTCGGAGTATTCCAATTAAAGTGACCAATATAAGAGAAGACCGTCTAAGTTTTAAATTAAGCAATTATAATTTTTAATTCGAGGAGTATTTATTTTAATTTGAAAGAAGACCACACGAGCTTTAAACCAGTACCAAAGAATTGTTAACTGTGGTCAAATATAAAGCGTACATATAGGTGTCAAGTTATACCATTATTCCTTTTTTACGAAGTGCGTATTGCATTTTCTTGAAATTGAGAAACTTAAAAGATTAGATGACGTCATTTAGAGTTCTATAATATTAACTATATTTCTTGTTAGTTAACTATGGGTATTTAGTGTTTCAAGGATCGTTCAATCACTGACATTTTGGGAATGCTGTTTGAAGTATGGTCAAAAGTTAAGGCGTAGTCTTGATAAGGAATATAATTTCATGTACCATCATAGTGAGATACATCAAAAGCAGAATGTCTCATATAACTGCAAATCTTTGTATCCACCTACTGTCCATTAGTGAATTTGTTGTTGTGTTCTTCATGTACGTGTCTGTTTATATAATTAAGTTAATGTTATTTCCTTGTTTAAGCTATTACAAACATACATTAAAACCAATCTTCATTTAAACAATAAAACTCAGTCTGTCTGTCCGACTGTTTACCACACTCTCTGAAGATGTAAACAATGTTTACTTTGGACAGAATTATGGCTGTAGTATACAAATAAATAGGCCTCTGACTGACTTGATAACTATTAAGGCATATATTAATGCAATGTATAAACAAACACACAGATACTTCTCATACAGATACATTTTCCTACTTAAAACAACATACCTAGACACAGTAACCAACAACAAAAACAACAACATCAGAAAAACCAACAATGGCAACAAAAATAACAACATTCCTGATATAAATCAAAAGTTTTCATTATATTTTAATTAAAATTCTCAACACACGTTTCGGTGCGTTAATGAGTCGAGGCGAGATGGAGAATGGAGTAATGGAAACTCATAAAGAGGAGTCCGACTGAGAATAGGCAGAGCTGACTACTGACTGTCATGCATTGGTAATGTAATAAATGCAGTTACCATTTATTTCTACTAGATAGCCATATTGGTATGTGTGTGTGTTGTTGGAAGCCAGTTACTGTATATGATAACTTCCTGGACTCAATTAACTATGTTGGTACGGCCTGCTAAGGACTTTGTAGTGCTGTGACTGTCTGTTGGACAGACTAGCTGCTTTGCCAGTAAGTGTGGTAACATAATTATGCCAGAAATTTTATGTTTAATAATATATTATTCAATTTGTTTGTATAAGAATTTATATGAAATATTCAGAAATGTGTAATTATAATAAATGAAATGGAATTTTATGTAAATGTTTGTGATAGAGAAACACAGAGGCTTGTGGTTGGAAATTCCCACAATCATATCTCCTTAAATGAAATAAATAATCTACAGTTATATGCGGATATACTTAATTGATTTTAGAAAATGCTTCGGTTTCCACCTAATTTTGACCATCCGCCAAAATGTTGTAATCATCATTTTCTAAAATATATTAAGAACATCATAACGGAGCCAAAACATAACCGGAGTTGTGGACCTAAATGTACTATAAACTAATTTTAAAAGCAACACATATAAAATAGAGTTATGACTTTTTTACAACCTCATATCCCTGCATCATAGTGACATAAGATTACATTAAGTCTTAATTATAAGGTGATTCGGTGAAAAAACCTCACGCACAAAATGATTTTAGAATTTGAATTTATCACAATTATGGGCAAGTTTTTGAAGTCACTGTAAGCAGACATATAATTAAAAAAAACTTTAGAGCCACATGAGATAACCAAACTGACATAACATTTGTTTCTCACACATTTTCTTTACTTCTGAGATTTAACAAAATGTAGTAAACGTTTTTTTTTCAGAAATATAATATTTTAACAAAAAATCTATAGTGTTTCAAAGTGGTTTGGGCATATTCTTTTTCAATATCTGAATTGAATAGAAGTTCAGTTGTTAGTAGGCTTAAAAAAATATTTTTTTAATCGATTTGTGCGTGAAATTTTTTTAAATGTCAATGGAATAACCGTTATTTTAATGATTAATAGCAAACGTTTATTTATCCGAGCTACAGGAAATTATTTTTGAGAAAAAATGACGAAAAGTCATAACCCTAATGTATATTCACAGATGACAAACACATTAGGGAAGTTTCCGTCGCACAGTGTTTCAGGAATCGATTTTCCTGACAAAAATACCTATTTTTTCGCCACCGATTATCAATTCTATATGGGATTCGATATAAAACATATTGAAACTAAGAAAACCACAAACTTAGGTAAAAATATTAGAAGTAACATAGTCACGTTTTCACAAGATTATGCCTGATAGTGTCATCTTTCAGTCCATAAATACCTAGCGTTCCGTCCGTTTAACACTTTTTTTAAATTTATTGAAATTATATAGTTAACAAGTAAAAAGTATTGCCGGCAGAGATATACCCTCAGTCTATGTGAATTGAAACGTTCATCTACGAACAGATCCAATGTATTTAGGACATTTTCAGAATTTTTTTGACATTTGAACTTGCGGACAAAGTTAGTTAAACTAAAGTTGGACAAAATATTAGGAGATCCAAAATATGGACCAAATTGGTCGCCCCGTTCAAGAGATATCGAGCATACCATCATAGTAACATTTTTTAAATATTGGGGAAAATACCAGAAGTTGTGGGTCAGTATAGTCCATCTTCGAACTGAAACTAAGTTTGGACAAAACATGACGTAGACCAACTTTTGGACCAAATCAGTTGATCAGTTCAAGAGTTATCGTGATCTCCAGCCATTAGATATGGTGCCACAGGGATTTGTTACATTTTTCGGGTTGTTTTTCAAGAAGTGTGGACTTGCCCTTTAAAAAAACTTTTACCATCGTAATTGAGGCAGCGAATGCAAGTTGCAGGTCTTAAAGTGAACTTATCCGAAATTTTGTGTTAAAGGTACCATAAGGACTGGACAAATATAGTCCATATTTTAACATGATATATATCTGGTAGATATATTAGGATGTGTAAAGTATAGACCAATTCGGCCACTCCCTTCAAGAGTTACCGTACGAACAATTTTTCCGAACATTTTTGAACTTTTGTGGGGGAGGTACCTGAAGGAGTAGACCGATATGGCTTATCTTCAAACTTAAACTATGTTTGGACAAAATATTACTAAGGCCAAATTTTGGACCGAATCGGCATATCCGTTCGGGAGTTATCTTGCGATCCAACCACCTCACACGGTGTCATTGGGGTTTTTTTGCAACTTTCAGGCTATTTTCTCAGGAAGTATGGACTTGCCCCCGATGAAACTTGTACCGTCGTATGGAGAGCAATGATAAAGTTGCTAAAACAAAAATCAAAGCGATTCGAGAGATGGTCCTATACTGAACTTTTCAAAAATTTTGTGTAGAAGGTACCCGAAGGACTGGACCGATTGAGTCTATATTAAAACCTTATTTAAGTCTGGTACACGTTTAACGATTGGCAAAGTATGGACCAAATCGGTTACTCCCTTCAAGAGGTATCGTGCGCACAAATTTTCCGAGCATTTTCGAACTTTTGTGTGGGACGTACCGGAAGGAGTGGACCGATATAGCCCATCTTCGAACTTAAACTAAAATTGGGCAAAATATTATGAAAGCCAAAATTTGAACCGAATCGGTTGATCCGTTCGAGAGTTATCGTGCGCTCCAGCAGCCAGACAGACGGAGGGACATAGCTCAATCGACTCCAAATTGTCTGAAACACATTTCGTCCAAACATACTTGGGGTCTAAAACCATTATTTCGATGAGGCACATTTTGCCCGTATGAAAGTGTATATACCCTCGTTAGCATAAATGCTGAGGGTATAAACATGTTTACATAAAAGGGATCCCTTATACGCGATTATTATATTTTCTAAAGCGTGTGTCATAAATTACAAAGATACGCGAGTAATATGGGTATTTTACCCAAAATACAATGTGAAGGCACATTCAAGTCACTTTGAACAACACGATGTCAAACACTTTTGAGTACGTTTATGCTAAAAAATTTCAAACTTTCCAATGGATATGTCAAATGGCCGGTATGTCATCGTGCTGCCCTCGTATACAGACTGCATTTTACCCATCACTAAAGACTTTCTGTTAGTCGTCCATATAGACAAATGCCTGTCCACTTTTTGCACGTCTATAAAAAGACTGAATTCTGGTCGACTGTAAAACCTCCCTTCATGTCAACTATAGAGTCGTCGGCTTTCCTTTTTCAGATGCATTATTGATCCTAAAGCTCGATTGTCCAACGAGAAATTAATTAAAAAATTTATACTAAAAATGATCTTCGCCTAAAAAAGGCAAAATTCTCAAATAAATAAAATCAGCTGAGCCTGGCTGGGATTTGAACCCACGTCTTTGAAAAACTCAAGGAAAAAAGTGTTGTCACGACTGTTTTCTAGCTGTTTGTAAAGTCTTTTAATTAAATAAATTTTTATAGACGAACAAAAAGTCTATAAAGATTTATTTTTCCTCGTTGATGAAGAATTTTCTTAGTCTACGAAATAAAGACTCCTTTCTAACATTCAAGAAGAACTCCTATCTGGTCGTCTAGACACCAAACAGAAATATATCTCCTTAAGGTCACACCTAGCTCTTTTCCCTATTAATGCCACAGAAAAATACATTTCTCTTACGAAACACGTGAGCTTAATTGGGCAAGTCGAAGGAATTAATAGGCTGCACCCTTTGTACGAGGGGCACTAAAAAACCTTCTGGCCTAGGCAGCACGCAGTGTCGGCAAGCATCATTTGACATTTTTTTTCGAAAGTTTGACAGTTTTTAGCCTAAGTGTACTAAGGACAGTTTGACAGTTTGTGTTGGGTTGTTTACAGTGACTTGAAAAAATCACTTTGCAAAAAACGAGTAACAACGGCGTTAAGTTCAGCCGGGCCGAACTTATTATACCTTCCACCACAAGTTGTATTGAAGTAAAATGGAATAATTAGTTTCCTTTCGTGTATGAAGAAGACTTAATACTAAATTTCAGAATTTCCGGTAAAACAATGTGAGGCACCGTTCTATGGGGGCTATTTCAAATCGTCGATCTATACCGAAAAATTTCTGACGGATAGTTTTAGACTCAAAAAGACTTAATACCAAATTTCCTATATTTCAGTAAGAGAATGTGGCTAAAACTTAAAAATACCGAAAATCAAGAAGTACGCTTCTATGGGGATATAGGAAGACGTGGGCCTATACCTATAATACTCTTCTGGAATATTTTATAACTCTTGGAAGACTAAATAACGAATTTCAGCCACTTCGATGGGATATTGACGTCACAATTTTCAGTATTACGAAAATCGGGAGGTACAGTTCTAATGGGGCTATATCGAAACGTGGACCTATACCGACGAATTTTACTCGGAAATGGGCCAATATGAAAGCGTGGACCTGTACAGACAAATTTCTGGCGACAGTTTTATATCACATTGAAGACTAAATACCAAATTTCAGTCATTTTCGTGGAATATTGAAGCCACAGCCTTCAAAATACGGAAAATCGGGAGGTACCTTTTCATGGGAGCTATATGAAGGTGTGGACCTGTAACGACAAATTTCAAGGGGAAGTTTGAGTACCCCCAACGAAGTCCAAATACCAAATTTCAGCCATTTCGGTGGAATATTTAAGCCACAACGTTCAAAGTACCGAAAATCGAGAGGTACCGTTCTATGGGGGCTATATGAAGGCGTGGACCGATACCGACAAAACTCTGAGGGAAAGTTTTATACCCCTAAATTTCAGCCATTTTGGTAGGATAATGAAGCTAAAACCTCAAAAATACCGAAAATCGGAGGTACCGTTCTATGGGGGATATATAAAAACGTGGACCGATATATCCCATTTTCAATACCAACCATCCTACAAGTATTAAACACTTCTGTACCAAATATTGAATCTCTATCTCTAAAATTGCGAGATGTATCTTGATTTCAACAGACAGACGGACGGACAGACGGTCATTGTTAAATCGACATAGAATTTTATGCTGATCAATAATATATATACTTTATAGGATCTCCGACGAATATTTCGATGTGTTACAAACGGAATGACAAATTTAATTATACTCTCCATATTATGGTGGAGGGTATACAAATGGAATTTACTTGTAAACATTTTCGTCCGATAATTTTTCACAACTTTCGACGTGGATAATCACGGCAAGAGTGCATCGCTCAAATTAAATCTTTGTACCTATGTCGATAGGGCAGGACCATCCTAGGGCAGAAGGTTTTTAGTGCCCCTCGTAGTCAGCGATGATATCTTGAAAAATCCGTTGGTAGAGAATCCAAGAAGAAGGGGCGGGTTCTTTGAAGCGTTTTTGCAGTATGGTCAGTTGGTATTCTTATGATAAATTATAGATGAGGTTCTTATAAGTTAGACACTAATAGGATGATGGTCGGCCGCAAAAGTAATTACGGATTTTTAGGCAGAGTCATTTTTCCAGTATTGTTGGTAATGTCCTGCAAACTGTGCCCTGCTCTGTTTTAGAATGGTATATGTACATTCTGAGCACCGATCCACCTCCACTTGTGTGATGATATTTCATCAGTACGTTTCAACCATCACAACACTGTAAGCTGCAATTATTTTCAGTTTGGTTTCCTACACCTAAAATTATCTTCGGATTCGATTGGATACATCGTTGTGTTGCGGTAATGTTATCCCTGAGCAGAACATAATATTTTCCGGTATAGCAAATTCGAAATGTCGCGCTGTTTCGAAGAGAAATTAAATTCACTATTTCCTCGACCATTATCTGGAGACTACGATGGCGCAGCAAAATCATGAAAACCTAAAAAAACCTAGAAATGTGGTCGCAATTTATTTAAAAAACGCCCCGGCGATTTTTTTTACTTTTCTCATTTATGAACATTTAAGTTTCAGAACCCGCAAAAACGTCCCAGGTGTAAGTTTCTTTCAATTAAAGTTGGTTCAAGAGCACCTGGATCTGGCATTCCGGAAGACATGCATCCATTTCAGCTGGGCTCTAAAATGTTTGGGTGTGGTTTTGTGCCTCTATGATACCATCAAACGCAAGTTTTGGTGGGATTTCTCAAGTATTTTGTCTCGTTTTTGTAGTTTTTTCCCAGCAAAAATTCGGATCCGTTAGTCATTACGTAATCCATTACAAAGTAATGTAAACAAGCTTATTTGGAATTAAAAGTAATCTGAAAAGTAATGGGTTACTTTCCAAAAAATTTACAAGGCAAACCTACTTACTTTACTCCTCACTAAGTAATGAGAACGGTGGCACAGTGTGTGTGTGTCACACACATTTAAGTTCTTAAGCAACCCTTAATATTCGTGTGCGTGGCACAGTGTGTAGAGTCTTGAGCTAGAAATCAGAGGGTTCGTGGGTTCAATTCGGGCAGACAGCGAAATAAAATAAAGTAAAATAAAAGTAAGAAGTGTGATGAAATTAAAAACAAATTCTCTACATCAACTGTTCTAAAAATATAATTTTTTTCACCCTACTTTTCAAATTCTAGTGGCCACAGAATAACTAGTTATTCTAGTGGTCATAAAATAACTAGAAACTGAGTGCGACATGCCCTTGTAAAAATAATGGGGAAGAATGGGGGTTTGTGAGTAGTTACGGCTGCCAAAAATCCCTTACAAAACCAATGATTTTCGGAGGACTTTTTTGCTGGGTTGTTACTATGTTCTTGTTTAAATATGCCAACTCTCTACCTTTAGCAGGTAGTATGTGACAACTTTACATGTATCGTGTAAGATTTGTCCCATTTGCTTTCCTTAAAGACCGACATTTTGACAAAATCTTAAACTACAAAATAAATAAAATTCTCCTACTAATTTGTTTATTCATTGAAAGGAACATAATTACCTTGGAACGAACATCCAAGAGTCCATCTGAATCATAATAACATCCACACATTCACACGCACACACCTTTTATTGTAATGGGACCGGTCATAATGACAAGTTACCAAATCAAAATGTTTAAATTGTTTTCCTCAAAGGTAAGGCATGTGACATTGTGGTAAGATGTATACAAGTGCGTACATATGTATGTGTGTATCTTGGATCTGGTCATTTGTGGTTTTCTACGTCGACTGGAGGAAAATATTTAGCAATATCACACAACTGGAAGATTGTCAACAACAATTGTAATTTGCAACCAGAAATGTTTTCAGCAATCAACAACAACTCGTAAAGCTTAAATTTGTCCAGGATAATATTGCTGCTGATGTGCTGAAACTTTGGCAATATGCTGAAGTAAATTTAACAACATAAAAGGCTGTGCTGACTTGGCTGACTGTTACTCCACAACAGTTCATACTCTGGGAGTTTGTAAATAAACTTTTATTGAATTTAAGGGGAATGAATGAAAGTGGGAGAAAATTTTTAGTCTCTTAGTAATATGGTTAATGAAGGTATATACATTATGATGTGGTCAAAAATTAGTCCCATAGAATTAGTAATGGACGAACTCAGTTTTCAAACATAGATCAACTTCGAAAACGGACTGTATCAGTGAACTTCTTCGGGAAATTAACAAAATCTATTTTTTTTTTTTTAGGTCTATTTTAGAGGTACTTCTGAGACTGTTCTACACGTCTATAACGGGTAGTCCACAAAATTTCAATCCATTGCTCCTTTTGGAAACTTATCCCCTTTAACCATCTGACAATTACAGCTATCATCCATTGTATCCTCTCTGTATTTACTGCATCAATTTAATGTGGCAATAAAACATTTTGTGTAAAATGAGTTTCTGGTGCAAACAATGTGAAACAAAAACAACAACTCATCATTATTTTATCCTGCTCAATTTCAACTGTTTTCTGGACATTTACTTTTGCTTCCGAAGTTTCATCAATGGCATTGTGGCAGTTATGGTTCTTTGAAGGCTTTGTGTGTGTAAAGCTATACTTGCATATGTTATACAATGTGAGTGTATGCTCATATGTGTGTGCATCGGTGGTTGTCTTAAACACAAAAATTTCATAATAAATTGCTGGGTTATGTCGTTGGTAATAATAACGACGATGATGATGATGACGATGTTGGTGATGGTAGGTATGATTTACGCATCATTTACAGGACAAATGATCAAAATGGCTAGCTTTGTGGTAGTATATCCCTATGTGTGTGTGCGTCTCTGTGTGGGAAATATTGAATGTAATTGTTTTTCCTTAATTGTCCGCAATGTTTTATGCAAAATCGTTTTTATGGCTTTTGTCTTTCTCTTTTTTTGTGTGTTTGCCACCATTACTCCACTGGTGATAATGACGATTGGTGATGGCTCAGCATCATCACCATTGTAATTTAAATGCATTGTGAAACATATTTCCGGTTATTAAAATGGATAAACGCAAGTATTATTATTGTCAAGATGACAAATGATATCAAGGAGATTTTAATACAAATAAATTACTCCTTAATTTATAGAGTTAAGACGGAGACTGGACAAGGAATAACAATGGATTTTGAGAAATGAATTTTTAATTTTTTTGTCAGAAAAAAAAAACATATTTCATTGGATTTTTTAAAGATTTTAAAAAACATTACACGTGGATTTTTTAAAGAATATTTTTCAACATAACACGTGGATTTTTTAAAAAATATTTTAAAAACATTACATGTGTTTTTTGAATTTTTTTTTAAAACATTACACGTGTTTTTTTATAATATTTAAAAAACATTACACGTGTTTTTTATAATATTTAAAAACTTGTGGTTTTTTTTAAATTTTTTAAAAACATTACACGTGGATTTTTTAAGAATATTTTAAAAACTTACATGTGCATTTTTTTAAAACATTACACGTGGATTTTTAAAGAGAATTTTAAAAAGATATTTTAAAGAATATCTTAAGAAGATTCCACGTCGATTTCTTAATAATATTTTAAGAACGTTCCACTTGGTTTTTTTAAAGATTATCTTAAAAAAATGTTCACGTGGATTTTTTAATGAATATTAAAAAAAGATACCCGTGGATTTTAAATGAATATTTTAAAAACATTACACGTGGACTTTTAAAAAATATTTTAAGAACGTTCCACGTGGATTTTTTTAGAGAATATTTAAGGAAGATTTTACTTGTTTTTTTAACAATGTTTCAAGAAGATTGAACGTAGACTTTTTAAAGAATATTTTAAGAAGATTTCACTTGAATTTTTTAAACAATATGTTTTGGATTTTTAGGTAATTATTACATTACACGTGGATTTTTAAAGAATATTTTAAGGACATTTGAACGTGGTTTTTGTAAAGAATGCTTTTAAGGACATCACACGTTTTTTTTAAATATTTTTAAGGACATTACACGTGAATTTTTTAAAGAATATTTTAAGGACATTCCACCTAGATTTTAAAGTAAATTTTGGATGTTTTAAAACATACCTTAAATACATACCACGTAAATTTTTTAAGGAATATTTTAAGGACATTCCACGTACATTTTTAAAGATTATTTTAAGTATGTATAACGTGAAAAAAATATTTTAAGAAAATTTATGGACATTCCACCTAGATTTTTTAAAGAATATTTTAAGTACATTCCACGTGAATTTGTTAAAGAATATTTTAAGGACAGTCCACGTAGACTTTTAGAGAAAATTTTTAAGACATTCCACGTGGATTTTTTGAAAAATATTTTAAGGATAATCCACGAAGATTTTTCAAGAATATTTTAAGATAATTTAAGGACATTCCACGTAGATTTTTTAAAGAATAGTTTAAGAAAATTTTAATTACATTCCACGTGGATTTTTTAAAGAATATTTTAAGGACATTCCACGTAGATTTTTAAAGAAAATATTTAAGGCATTCCACGTGGATTTTTTGAAATATATTTTAAGGATATTCCACGAAAATTTTTAAACAATAGTTTTAGGAAAATTTAAGGACATTCCACCAAGATTTTTTAAAGAATATTTTAAGAAAATTTTAAGTACATTCCACGTGGATTTTTTAAACAATATTTTAAGGACATTCCACGTAGATTTTTAAATACAATTTTTAAAGACATTCCACGTGGATTTTTTGAAAAATTTTTTAAGAACACTCCACGATTTTTTTTTAAAGAATATTTTAAGAAAATTTAAGGACATTCCACCTATATTTTTTAAAGAACTTACTTACTTTCTTAGCTGGCCCATTACAGAACATTTGTTCTATAGGCCGTACTAAGAAAATATCTGCAATTCTCTCTATTTGTTGCTTTGCACTCTGGAATACCGCGCCTCTTCATCTCTTCATCCACTTGTTTGCGCCATCTATTCTTTGTCCTGCCAATTCTGCGTGCACCGCCAAGCGGTTCGTATTTATACGCCTTTTTAGCGGGTTCAACATCGCTCATTCTTATGATATGACCTAGCCAACGCAATCGTTGCATCTCAATACGTTTAACTTTATTGATGTCGTTGTATAGCAGATACAGCTCGTGGTTCATGCGACGTCGATATTCACCGTCAACGCAAATCGGTCCGTAGATCTTTCGCAGAATTTTTCTCTCAAACTTAACAAGCACTGCCTTATCTGCTTGTGCAAGTACCCAGGCTTCGGAACCATACATCAGCACGGGTAGTATCAGTGTTTTGTAAAGCGTTATTTTTGTTTGACGAGATGTGGCTTTGTTTTTAAACTGCTTACTTAAGCCAAAGTAGCATCTGTTAGCCAATACAATTCTTCTTTTTATTTCACAACTGATGTCGTTAGTTGTGTTTACGGTGGTGCCGAGGTAGACGAAATTTTTTACTACCTCAAAATTATAGGAACCAACGTCGACAGTTGGCCCTATCTCTATGCTCGCATTGCGCTTCGACACCATCACCTTAGTCTTCCTGCCGTTTACCGCCAGACCCACTTTAGCAGATTCTTCTTCGATCTTCATAAAGGTATCAGTTACCTCTTTTACTGATCGTCCCATGATGTCTATATTATCAGGATAAGCAAGTAACATGTGGCTATTGGTGTAGATTGTGCCACTTCTTTTGACGTTTGCCTCTCGTATAAACTTTTCCAGCAGGATGTTGAAGAGATCACACGAAAGGCTGTCTCCTTGTCTTAAACCTCTTTTGGTACAAAACTTTTCTGAGATTTTCTTTCCTATTTTAACTGAGGATCTCGTGTCAGTTAAAGTCATTTTACAAAGCCGGATGAGCTTTGTGGGGATACCAAATTCAGACATGGCTTGGAATACCTTTGAACGCAGCGGCCTGTCGAAGGCTGCTATATAATCGACACAAAGGTGGTAGGTGTCGATCTGCATCTCTTGGGTCTTCTCCAGGATTTGCCGCAGGGTAAATATCTGGTCAATGGTGGACTTGCCAGGTCTAAAGCCGCATTGGTATGGTCCAATTATCTCGTTGACCATAGGCTTTAGTCGTTCGCACAATATCCCTGACACGAGGCAATAGGGAGTAGACTTATGCCGCTATAGTTAGAGCATACAGTCTTATCTCCTTTCTTATGGACGGGGCACAGGATACTCAGGTTCCAATCGTCGGGAACTCGTTCTTCCTGCCAGATGGTGCTAACTGGCAGATGAATACATCTTATCAGCGTGTCGCCTCCGGTTTTGAACAGCTCGGCTGGCAAGCCATCGGCTTCTGCTGCCTTATTATTCTTCAGCCGATTATTGCTGTCTTTACCGCATCTTGGCTGGGCGGTATACATTCAATACCATCTTCTGGGATGGGATCTGTGGTATCTTCGTCGTCTTCGCTGGATACCAACAGGTTTGAAAAATGCTCTTTCCATATCCTGATCCATATCTGCATCAGTTACCAAATTGCCTTCCTGGTCTCTACAGGAGGAGGAGCCCGTACCAAAGCCATCAGTTTGATGCTTCACCCTTTGGTAGAATTTTCGGACTTCATTCTGGCTCCTGTACATCTCGATTTTTTCACACTCCCGCTTTTCCTTCGGAAAAGACGTTTCTCCTCTCTCCTTTTCTCCCGATTTCTCTCTCGTGCGCTACGCGTTGCTACGGATTGTAAAGTAACCCTATATGCCGCATTTTTCTCTTCGGTAGCAGCACGACACTCCTGATCATACCATGGATTCCTTGGTGGACGTCTCTGGTATCCAAGTATGGATAGTGCGGCTGTTTGCATGGAGTGGGCAATACTTTGCCATTGCGCTGATATGTTATCGGGATGAGGAGTGCTTTGATTAAGCAATTGGGCTAGTTGAGTGGAATATGCTGTGGCTATCTGATGATATTGCACCTTGCGATGTCAAACTTTCGTGTTGTGTCTGTTCGTACTTTGTTTGCTCCGTTTAACCGGGTGTGTACCTTTGCTGCAACTAGGTAATGGTCCGAGTCTATGTTTGCTCCTCGGAACGAGCGCACATCCAACACGCTCGATGAATGTCTTCCATCTATCACGACGTGATCAATTTGATTTCTTGTTTTCTGATCTGGAGACAGCCAGATGTCTTTATGGATGTCGAGATGTTTAAATCTGGTGCTGCTAACTACCATGTTTTTTGCCGCTGCAAAGTCTATCAGCCTCATCCCATTGTTAGATGTTTCATTGTGGAGACTGAATTTTCTGACAGTTGGGCCAAAGATATTTTTAAATTTTTTTTAATTTTAATGTCATGGACAGGACTACGGTCATATGTACATATCTTCTAAGCGCTTATAAAATATATCTTTGGTCTGTTCGTCCTTGTCTTCAGTGGGAGCATGAACGCAAATAAAACTGATGTTGAAGAATTTTGCTTTTATTCGAATTGTAGCAAGTCTTTCATGAAGTTGAAGACCAGGTGTTTTAACCTCCGACCAACTACAAATCCGCAACCAAACTCATGCTTTGTGTCATGGCAGCTATAATACAGTGCGTCACCTTTAGATGTGGTTGTGACGCCTTTCCCAATCCATTTTATTTCCTGTATGGCAGTAATGTCGGCCTTGTACTTGTCAAGTACATCTGCCAATGCGTAAACTGCACTTTCTCTATAAAATGATTTTTTAAAGAATACTTTAAGAAAATTTTAAGTACATTCCACGTGGATTTTATAAAGAATATTTTAAGGACATTCCACGAAGATTTTTAAAGAATATTTTAGGATTTAAGGATATTCCACGTAATTTTTTTTAGAAGATTTTAAGTACATTCTAAGGACGATGTTTTAAAAAATATATATTAAATACATACTACTTGCATTTTTTAAAGATTATTTTAAGGACATTCCACGCGGATTTTTTAAAGAATATTTTAAGAACATTCCACGTGTATTTTTAAAGATTATTTTAAGTATGTATAACGTGAACTTTTTAAAGAATATTTTAAGAAAATTTTAAGGACATTCCACGTAGATTTTTTAAAGAATATTTTAAGGACATTTCACGTGTATTTTTTAAAGATTATTATAAGGTCAGTCCACGTGGATTTTGTAAAGAATATTTTAAGGATATTACACATTTTTTGTAACGATTATTTTAAGGACATTTAACGTGAACTTTTTAAGAAATATTATAAGGACATTCCTCGCGGCAATTTAATTTTAGAAGATCAATTCAACGTGGATTTTTAAAGAATATTTTGTGGATTTTTAATTAATATTTTTAAGGACTTTTGAATGTTGATTTTTAATTAACATTTTTAAGGATTTTTGAACGTGGTGTTTTAATTAATATTTTTAACGACTTTGGAACGTGGATTTTTAATTAATATTTTTAAGAATTTTTAAAGCGGATTTTTAATCAATATTTTAAGGTAATTTTATAGTGGATTTTTAATTAATATTTTTAAGGACATTTTAACAGGGATTTTTAACGAAGAATCTTTAGTAAATGTTATTAAGGGCACTCAAACCCTCAGCCTTTAGGATGACGAGGGAATAATATAGCATATCTCTAGTGTACTTTATGAAGGACTAAATCCCAACTCCAGGTGGATAATAAGGTCATATCAATGAGGCGTTAGAGATGATAAATCCAGCATTGAACAGTTGTGGAATTCTGTAGCTCATGTTTGAGTTGCCGACAAAAATCGCAACGCAATTATGAAAGAGCAGTGTTAATAACAGTTTACAAAACCATTGCTATCGGTAGGACTTAGCGTCAAATTAATTTTGGTTTATAACTTTCTAAAAAATTTCGTTAATTATTGAAATTATAAGCATTTTAATTTTACCAATTTTTGCGGTTCCTCGAAAAATGAGTTACAGAATTCCACTATATATCTTCAGGCATACTCTAGAGATGCCGTTGCATACCATCATTTTTGTTGTATCACATACATCAATTTCTCATTTCCACCCATTTACACTAGGGTGGAATACTTTTAAACTTTCTATAAACATTACAAACGAACTTATGGCAAAACTTTCCTACCGCATATATCAACATAATAGTTTTAAATATTCTATTTCATTCAAAGTTGTAATTAGCTGCCATTTGTAATTACCACGCCTGCCACTAACAGTTTTACTTCTTCTCCCTGTTGTTGTTTTCATTCCTTTAGCCAATTTCTTTTCATGTTATGCCACCACAATTCCACCAACATAAATGCATCAGCATCTTGTGCCACATTTTATAATAGTTTGCTGTTATTTTTATGTTTTTCAATGAAAACTTGTAAAAAATGCAATGCAAAAAAAACTAATGAAAGAACAACGAACAACATTCCAGAGCTATTAAGTCAAATTATAAAGTATATTTCATTTGAAAGTTTTGTTTTTTTGTCGTTGTTGTTGTTTCTTCACTTTGAACATTTGCTCTTGCGTGCTTTTTTGCCGCTTGGGGGGTTTTATTTTGTCCTTGTCATTCAAATTTTTGCTTTGTTTTTTGTTAAAAACGCAATCGCAGAGGACGGAATGAGGGAAAAAACAACAACTTTACCCCACACTTCAACAAATTTTCAAGTTATTTTTTTCTTTTCTCTAATGTTCATAAGTTAATTGATGCGGGGTAATGGTGAGTGGGGGGAAGGTAATTTAAAGTGACTTTGTGCCCGTTGTTGTTAAGGTCGCAGCAATGACATTTGCATCATTCGTTTTGCTGTCACCATTTCGTGATGGGTATCAAATAAAGTTTGTTTGGTGAGACAAATTATATGTGATCTCTTTAAACTTAAATACTTTTTATCTCTATATTAATTATTCTTACCAAGATTTATTCTTATATTATTCTATTGGTTTCTTACCTGAAAAGAAAGAAAAGGAGATAAGCCATTAATTCGATATTCAATAGACAAATGAAAATTAATTGCCATTCAACATTGTTTACATTGAAATTATATCATGACTTTTAAAGACTTTTTCACAGAAAACGGATCAACAAACGTGAACCAAATCCCTTAAAAATGAAATAATGAAACAAATTGACACCTGAAAAGTTAAAAAGGCCACCAAGCGTTTGGTTTTATGCAAAACCAAAATCCTGGCATTAAACCCCAGCTACATTTAAGACTGTTTTCCAGCAATTTACCAAACACAATAACCAACCAATGTAACCCCAGCGCCAGCAATCATCAACGAACAACGAGCCGATACTTGAAAAGTAACACAGCCAATTGCTGGCAAAAATACTTATGAACAAGCCTCAATTTTAATAGCCTAACCAAAAAAAAACTACCAAACGAATTGAATGCTGGATGACTTGTTAAATGCTTTCCTCCTCCAACCTTTTTGTGGTTATTAATATTTTTTTGCTATGTAAATAAAATAAAAAGTATACAGCAGATATGATACTGACATAAAAAAGAACAAAACTGTAAAGCCCCCTACTTTAATCCACAAAAATCCAAGCAAGCATCTGAGGGAGCAGCAATACTCAGGTCATAATACCAACCAACCGCACACAGCTATTTACCACAAAATATTTTTTTGCGGTTAAGTGCCAGGCCTGTCTTATGGGGCAATTTGTTTTTGTTCGTATATGTACATGACACTCATTGTATCATTATGAAATATATGTATGAATATATTTTTTGTACCGAGCATTTACCGATTATTACAAACAACCACATTACGTATAGGACCTATTAATGCCCATCATTGCCCAAAGATAAAGTAAAAAAATATTCTCTTTGCAGCTCGTTTAATTTGGGATTTTTTATGTCCAATGTATTTACTTGGCCAGGGGTGCGTATGAATACAGGTCAACGGATGATATGCAATAATCATACGCAGCCTGCAACCACTTCAAAGGGAATATTTAAAATTTCTTTGCAGTACAGATGGGTATTAAATGAAATAAAATAAAAATATTAAATATACAAAATAAAAAAAAAATAAATAACTTAACATAAAATAAAATTATTAAAATAAAATAAAATAAAATAAAATAAAATAAAATAAAATAAAATAAAATAAAATTAAATAAAATAAAATAAAATAAAATAAAATAAAATAAAATAAAATAAAATAAAATAAAATAAAATAAAATAAAATAAAATAAAATAAAATAAAATAAAATAAAATAAAATAAAATAAAATAAAATAAAATAAAATAAAATAAAATAAAATAAAATAAAATAAAATAAAATAAAATAAAATAAAATAAAATAAAATAAAATAAAATAAAATAAAATAAAATAAAATAAAATAAAATAAAATAAAATAAAATAAAATAAAATAAAATAAAATAAAATAAAATAAAATAAAATAAAATAAAATAAAATAAAATAAAATAAAATAAAATAAAATAAAATAAAATAAAATAAAATAAAATAAAATAAAATAAAATAAAATAAAATAAAATAAAATAAAATAAAATAAAATAAAATAAAATAAAATAAAATAAAATAAAATAAAATAAAATAAAATAAAATAAAATAAAATAAAATAAAATAAAATAAAATAAAATAAAATAAAATAAAATAAAATAAAATAAAATAAAATAAAATAAAATAAAATAAAATAAAATAAAATAAAATAAAATAAAATAAAATAAAATAAAATAAAATAAAATAAAATAAAATAAAATAAAATAAAATAAAATAAAATAAAATAAAATAAAATAAAATAAAATAAAATAAAATAAAATAAAATAAAATAAAATAAAATAAAATAAAATAAAATAAAATAAAATAAAATAAAATAAAATAAAATAAAATAAAATAAAATAAAATAAAATAAAATAAAATAAAATAAAATAAAATAAAATAAAATAAAATAAAATAAAATAAAATAAAATAAAATAAAATAAAATAAAATAAAAATAAAATAAAATAAAATAAAATAAAATAAAATAAAATAAAATAAAATAAAATAAAATAAAATAAAATAAAATAAAATAAAATAAAATAAAATAAAATAAAATAAAATAAAATAAAATAAAATAAAATAAAATAAAATAAAATAAAATAAAATAAAATAAAATAAAATAAAATAAAATAAAATAAAATAAAATAAAATAAAATAAAATAAAATAAAATAAAATAAAATAAAATAAAATAAAATAAAATAAAATAAAATAAAATAAAATAAAATAAAATAAAATAAAATAAAATAAAATAAAATAAAATAAAATAAAATAAAATAAAATAAAATAAAATAAAATAAAATAAAATAAAATAAAATAAAATAAAATAAAATAAAATAAAATAAAATAAAATAAAATAAAATAAAATAAAATAAAATAAAATAAAATAAAATAAAATAAAATAAAATAAAATAAAGTAAAGTAAAGTAAAGTAAAGTAAAGTAAAGTAAAGTAAAATAAAATAAAATAAAATAAAATAAAATAAAATAAAATAAAATAAAATAAAATAAAATAAAATAAAATAAAATAAAATAAAATAAAATAAAATTAAATAAAGTAAAATAAAATAAAGTAAAATAAAATAAAGTAAAGTAAAATAAAATAAAATAAAATAAAGCAAATACGAAATAAGTAAATTAAATAACATATAAAATAAAATAGTATTTTAGAGTAAAAAAATATTATAAAATGTAAATATGCAAAAATATAAAATAATATATAAAATAATATATAAAGAAATGAAATAAATAAAATAAGATTAAAAAAAACAAAATAAAAGTTGATTAAATACAAAAAAAATCTTAAATAAAATTAATTATATATAATAAATAATAATAATATAAAACATAAATAATAATTATAATAGATAAATAAAAAATCATGACATATCACAAAATAAAGTTAATAAAATGAGTAAATAAAAATTAAATAAAATTAAATTAAATTAAATAACATCAAATAAAATTAAACTAACTACATAATAAAAAAAGAAACAATAAAGCCTAATAGATTTATATAAAAACTTAATAAAATAAATTATATATAATAAATTTAGAAAAATATTAACGAGCCATGACATAACTCTGGAAACAAAAAAACGATTTCTAAAATGCTACATATGGTCAGTACTATTATACTCGCCAGAAACATGGACACTAAAAGCAGCAGACGAGAAAAGACTGCACTCGTTTGAGATTTGGATATACCGACGGATCTTAAAGATATCCTGGACAAACCACCAATAATGAAGTACTGAGGCGAATAAATACCGAAAATCAAATTATCAGAACTATAAAGACGAGAAAAACTGCCGCGCGTTCACCCACAAAAACGTCAAAAGCAGTGTTAGTAACCCTCCCCTAGAAAAAGCAGCCTACTATAAAAAACAAAAGAAAAGAAAAACAAATCGCTCAAAAGTTGACGACCCCCGCAAACGTTTTAAGGACCATGATCTGCGAATCTGCACCTGGAATGTTCGCACTCATTATAGAGAAGGTGCAGTTTACGCATTGGCAGATGTACTTGAAAAGTACAAGGCCGACATTATAGCTGCCATGACATAAAGCATGAGTTTGGTTGCTGATTTGTAGTTGGTCGAAGGCTAAAACACCTGGTCTCCAGCTTCACACCAGTGAATGAAAGATTTTCTACAATTCGAATAAAAGCAAAATTCTTCAA
This sequence comes from Musca autumnalis, assembly GCF_047663935.1. Taxonomy (NCBI): domain Eukaryota; kingdom Metazoa; phylum Arthropoda; class Insecta; order Diptera; family Muscidae; genus Musca; species Musca autumnalis. The sequence goes on from NW_027411924.1 coordinate 49,682, forward strand.
CATCAGCTTTTTGCGCTCATGCTCCCACTGAAGACAAAGACGAACTGACCAAAGATATATTTTATGAGCGCTTAGAAGAAACATATGACCGTCCTGCCCATGACATTAAATTATTTTAGGCGATTTTAATGCCAAAATTGGAAAGGAAAATATCTTTGGTACAACAGTCGGAAAAATCAGTCTCCACAGTGAAACATCTGACAATGGTATGAGGCTGACAGACTGCGCAGCGCCAGATTTCAACATCTCGACATCCATAAGGGCACCTGGCTGTCTCCAGATCAGAAAACAAGAAATCAAATTGATCACGTTGTGATAGATGGAAGACATTCATCGAGCGTGTTGGATGTGCATTCGTTCCGAGGAGCAAAGGTGCGCACCCGGTTAAACGTAGCAAACAAAGTACGAACAGACACAACACGAAAGTTAGACATCGGTAAGCTGCAATCACAACAGATAGCCACAGCATATTCCACTCAACTAGCCCAATTGCTTAACCAAAGCACTCCTCATCCCGATAACATATCAGCGCAATGGCAAATTATTGCACACTCCATGCAAACAGCCGCAAAATCCATACTTAAATACCAGGGACCTCCACAAAGGATTCCATGGTATGATCAGGAGTGTCGTGCTGCTACCGAAGAGAAAAATTCGGCATATGGGGCTACTTTACAAACCGTAGCAACTCGTAGCGCACGAAAGAGATATAGGGAGAAAAGGAGAGAGAAGAAACGTCTTTTCCGCTGGAAAAAGAGGGAGGAGGAAAAGCGGGAGTGTGAAAAAACCGAGATGTACAGGAACCAGAATGAAGTGCGAAAATTTTACCAAAGAGTCAAGAATCAAACTGATGGCTTTGGTACAGGCACATCCTCCTGTAGAGACCAGCAAGGTTATTTAGTAACGGATACTGACAATGTGCTCAGGATATTGAAAGAACATTTTTCAAAACTGTTTGTATCGAATAGCAGCGAAGACAACAAAAAAAACACAGACCCAATCCTAGAAGATGGTTTTAAATGTATATCGCCCAGCCAAAATGAGGTAAAGACAGCAATAAATCGGCTGAAGAATAATAAGGCAGCAGGAGCCGATGGCTTGCCAGCCGAGCTGTTCAAAACCGGAGGCGACACGCTGATAAGGTGTATTCATCAGCTAGTTAGCACCATCTGGAAGGAAGAACGAGTACCCGACGATTGGAACCTGAGTATCCTGTGCCCCGTCCACAAGAAGGGAGATAAGACTGTATGCTCTAACTATAGGGGCATAAGTCTACTCCCTATTGCCTACAAGATCGTGCCAGGGATATTGTACGAACGACTAAAGTCTATGGTCAACGAGATAATTGGACCATACCAATGCGGCTTTAGACCTGGCAAGTCCACCATTGACCAGATATTTACCCTGCGGCAAATCCTGGAGAAGACCCATGAGATGCAGATCGACACCTACCACCTTTGAGTCGATTATAAAGCAGCCTTCGAAAGCCCGCTGCGTTCAAAGGTATTCCAAGCCATGTCTGAATTTGGTATCCCCACAAAGCTCATCCGGCTTTGTAAAATGACTTTAACTGACACGAGATCCTCAGTTAGAACCAAAAGAGGTTTCAGACAAGGAGACAGCCTTTCGTGTGACCTCTTCAACATCCTGCTGAAAAAGGTTATACGAGAGGCAAATGTCAAAAAAAGTGGCACAATCTACACCAATAGCCACATATTACTTGCTTATGCTGATGATGTAGACATCACGGGACGATCAGTAAGGGAAATAACAGATACCTTTAGGAAGGTCGAAGCAGAATCTGCGAAAGTGGGTCTGGCGGTAAACGGCGAAAAGACCAAATTGATGGTGTCGACGCGCAAAGCGTCCATAGAGCTCGGACCAACTGTGGAAGTTGGTACCCATAATTTTGAGGTAGTTAAAGACTTCGTCAACCTCGGCACTGCCATAAACACAACAAACAACATCAGTTATGAAATAAGAAGAAGAATTGTATTGGCCAACAGATGCTACTATGGCCACATCTCGTCAAACAAAAATAACATTATACAAAACGCTGATACTGCCCGTGCTAATGTATGACTCCGAAGCATAGGTACTTGCACAAGCAGATAAGGCAATGCTTGGTGTGTTTGAAAGGAAAATTCTTTGAAACATCTACAGGCCGATTTGCGTTGACGGCGAATATCGACGTCGTATGAACCACGAGCTATATAAGCTATACAAAGACATGAATATAGTTAAACGTATCGATATGCAGCGATTTCGTTGGATAGGCCATATCATAAGAATGGGCGAAGATGAACCCGCTAAAAAGGCGTACAAATACGAACCGCTTGGCGGCGCACGCAGAATTGGCAGGCCAAGGAATAGATGGGGCAAACAAGTGGATGGAGAGATGAAAAGGCGAGGCATTCGAGAGTACGGAGCAACAAATAGAGAGAATTGGAGATCTTTTCTTAGTTTGGCCTATGGAACAAATATTCTGTAATGGGCCAGCTAAGTAAGTAAATCATAAAATAGAATTAATAAAATTTATATGATTGTACAAGTAAACATATTTCGTTAACAAATTTTTATAGATACTTGGAAAGCTCACGTTTGGTAGCTTGACATCTGACGGTATAATTCCATATAAAAACCAAACCAAAACCAAATTTATTTTTTTGTCTTTGGAGTGTTTCTTACAAGAAAGTAACACATAATTATTGAACATTAGGGTGGTATTGACAAGTCTATGTTGCATTTTTAATGCGGCACCCCCAAAAGTATTTAGGTTTGTTAGATTTTGAGACTGCCAAAGTTTGAGCACAATCGGAATATGTTAACACGTGCCTCTGGAACCTCAAAACTTCCATAGTATTTTGTATGGAGCCAAAGGTGAATTTTCATGAAATTGATCTAAAGACCACAACTATTGTCCAATCGAAGATAAATTTTTACTACTTCATTTCTGCGGCTAAACAAGTAATCCTTGAAAAAAAAAAATGTGAAAATCGGCTGAATTTTAATATAATATTTAATATATTACGAGTATAGGGCCCTAATTGGCCAAACATACTATTGGAGCAATATCAAAAACTTACCCGATTTCCATATTTTTTTGTAGGATTACTTGTGTTTAGCCACAGAAATTGGACAATAAATGTGGTCTTTAGAGCAATTTCAATGAAAATTCGCCTTTGGCCCCATAATAATTACTGTGGAAATTTTGAGGCCCCATGGCACGTGGTAACATATTTCGATTATTCTCAAACTTTGGCAATTATAAAATTTAACAAAACTAAACACTTTAGGGGAACGGCATAAAAAAAATCGGACATAGATTTTTTCCCTTTGAGTTAAAACCAGTCAAAATCTGACTTTTGGGAAGTAAAATGGGATGTTTGACCTATAGTGCCGTGGATATATGTATTTATTTCACTAACACACGTCATCAACACAGTCTATACCAGAAAACATAAGCTAAAGAGGTATATATCGTCACCTGATAGGTTATGTTGAGGGTTACGTCTTTAGGTATTTCAGGTGACGAATCATCGATATAATGGGTTGAGACCTCAGATATGTTTGGACGAAATCTGTTTCCAAACTTAGTTAAAGTTCGAAGATGGACCACTTCGTCCAATCCTTCTTTGCGGTCCCATTTTCTACGGTAAAATTTTTTTTTGGGGGCAAGCCAATTCTACTGGCTCTAATTTCCGGCAAAACGGCAAGATAACTATCGCATATAGTTTTTGATTGATCCAAACTTTGGACATCGTATTATTGCATCTATTCATGTATTAGGTTGGAATATGGACAACATCGGTCCAGTCCTTCGGATCCCATCTACACAAAACTTCTAAAAAGTGCACTCTAATAGCTCGTGTCCGATCGTTTTAAATTTTTCCATTTTTCTTGCTGGCCCTGTTACGAGTACATCGTTTTATTTCGTAAAGCCGGGAATTATGCCCGAATATAGACTACATCTGATCATCCTTTCGGGATCCGATTTACAGGCCTTAATTCGTAGATTTTTTAAAGAATTTTTTTTTCGATCTCTAGGTTGATCATCCTTTCGGGATCAGATTTACAGGCCTCAATTCGTGGGTTTTTTATAGAATTTTTTTTCATCGTCCTATAGGTAAACGTGGATTTTTTAATTAAATTTTTTCATTGACCATCAAACCCCAAAACATGAATTTTTATCAGACCCCAAATCGTGGATTTTTGAATTAAAATTTTAAATTTTTTTTTTAATCGTGGACTTTTTTAATTAGAATGTTTTTTATTGATCATCAGACCCCAAATCGTGCATTTTTAATAAAAACGTGGATTTTCTAATTAAAACATTTTCATTGACCCCAAAACATGAATTTTTTTATTAAAATTTTTTCATTGACCTTCAGGCCCCAAATCGTGGATTTTTTAATTAAAATTTGTTATTGACCATCAGATCCCAAATCGTGGATTTTTTAATTAAAATTTTGTCATTGACCATCAGATCTCAACCCGTGGATTTTTTAATTAAAATTTTTTATTGACCATCAGATCCCAAATCCTGGATTTTTTAATTAAAATTTTGTCATTGACCATCAGACCTAAACTCGTGGATTTTTTAATTAAAATTTTTTATTGACCATCAGACCCCAAATCGTGGATATTTTAATTAAAATTTTTTCATTGACCGTAAATGTGAAATTTTAATTAAAACCTCCAAAAAGTGTATCTTAAATTAAAATTTCGAACATCGTACCACCAAAAAGTCTATCTTAAATTAAAATTTCGACCATCAGACCACCAAAAAGTGGATGTTGAATGGTCCCTCTGTATATTTCTAGGCCATTGTTAGTTAGTAATCGGTATTTACAAACCACTTTATAAACATTTCCACAAATGTAGCTTGCTTTAAGAGTTCACATTTATCTTCACTTTTAAATCATAAATCAAAAACTGTACAATAATCTGTTTTAAATCCCACAAAAGGCTGGGTGACAAGCAATCGCTGATATGTAAATTTCTGACGCTAAGAACAAGTTTACCAACACGCACCCGCTACATGCGTAAGCTAGTTAACCCATAACCATTGGAGAATATGTTCGAAATGGGAACAATCTGGTAAATAACAAAACAACTGATAAACAGATTCACTTCACCATGAATGCCCCGTCGTCTCCTCCACCTCCATTACTTCGCATGACACAGACACAGATTAACCATTAACATTATGCCAGAATTGTGCACTGTGAATGTTACACACACCAGTGAGTGACACTTTGTAGTGATGCAGGGAAAAACAAGTACAAGTACTCCGACGACTAACAAACCAGCCAGCCAACCAACCAATGAAACCAAAAACAAAATCATAAATCATTTTCAGTTAAATGACAGAAACATTGGCGGCTTTAACAACACCAGTAATGTTCATACGAATGGGAAAAATTTAAGTGACAGTAAACTGTGTCATTGAGAGATATAGCTTTGTTGCAAAACATTAGTGTAGAATGTGTGTGTGCTCGGGACGCAGGGTTTATGGGGTAGTGTGCTTGTCTTCGTGTTTTTAATTTGTTACCAAGGTCGTTTGCGAATCGCATTTTCCAATGTTATTAAGAATTATGGCTACTTTGTGAATAAAGTAATACACAAATAAATGACAAATTACAAAAAAAAAGATTTTGGTAAAAAGTCGCAAGATTTGAAGGGATTATACGCATTTTTAAATTATCAGCCAGCTGCTTAATTGAATGGTAGTATATTTAAGCATATCAATATAGGTAGCTGCAAAGTTTTACGCTTTTGATCAATTTATTGATTCGACTCTCTGTAGTTATATGAAATATTAGCTTCTTATTGTTGTTACCTTTATGTAGTATAGGCTATTAAACTTATAATTTTCGTAGGATGCTAATACTCGACATAACAGTGGAACAAAGGCATAATTAGGGGAAATCATAACATATGTTTTACTGACAACAATCTAATCTTAATCGTAGAGAAAATTCAGCCCAAATGTTCAACTATTTTTTGGGGTTAATGAAATAATGTTTAATTAAAAAATTCACGTTTCGGGGTCTGATGGTCAATGAAAAAAGTTTAACTTTAAAAATTTAATTAAAAAATCCACGATTTGGGTCTATTGGTCAATGAAAAAATGTTTAATTAAAAAATCCAAGTTTTGGGGTCTGATGTTCATTGAAAAAAATTTTAATTAAAAAATCCAAGTTTTGGGGTTTGATGGTCAATGAAAAAAATTTGAATTAAAAAATCCAAGTTTTGGGTTCTAATAAAAAAATTTTAATTAAAAAATCCACGTTTTGGATTCTAATAAAAACATTTTAATTAAAAAATCCAAGTTTTGGGGTTTGATGGTCAATGAAAAAAATTTTAATTAAAAAATCCACGTTTTGGATTCTAATAAAAACATTTTAATTAAAAAATCAACGTTTTGGGTTCTAATAAAAAATTTTTAATTAAAAAATCCACGTTTTGGGTTCTAATAAAAAATGTTAATTAAAAAATCCACGTTTTGGGTTCTAATAAAAAAAAATTAATTAAAAAATCCACGTTTTGGGTTCTAACAAAATTTTTTTTTTTTTATTTGAAAATTTTGCCTATTAGGCGAAGGTCATTTTTTATTAATTTTTTAATTAGACGAGACGAGCTTACTTACCAGGATGCTATTTGAAAAAGGAAAGCCGACGATACGAACCCACACAATCACCACTGTGTGACATGCATGTTTCGCCTTTGGTTTAGGAAGGCTCCTCAGACACATCGACTGTGGGGCGGCTTCGCTATCCTCTAGCTTATTTCCTCTTACAAATGCAAGTTGTTTTTTTTTACAAAGTTGAATTTTTTGTTCAAATCTTTGTATGGCTTTCATCACAAACGCTTAGCGTAGCCTTTGAAAGTTATGAGTTTGGTTCTGAACACTAACACGCCGTGACAACACTTTTTTTCCATGTGTTTTTCAAGGACGTGGGTTCGAACCCAGCTTGGCTCAAGCTGATTTTTATTTTATTTTATTTTTTTTGTATTTGAAAAATCCACGTTTTGTGGTCTGATGGCCAATGAAAAAAATTTTAATTAAAAAATCCACGTTTTGTGGTCTGATGGCCAATGAAAAAAATTTTAATTAAAAAATCCACGTTTTGTGGTCTGATGGCCAATGAAAAAAATTTTAATTAAAAAATCCACGTTTTGTGGTCTGATGGCCAATGAAAAAAATTTTAATTAAAAAATCCACGTTTTGTGGTCTGATGGCCAATGAAAAAAATTTTAATTAAAAAATCCACGTTTTGGGTTCTAATAAAAAAATTTTAATTAAAAAAATCCACGTTTTTGGTTCTAATAAAAAAATTTTAATTAAAAAATCCACGTTTTGTGGTCTGATGGCCAATGAATAAAATTTTAATTTAAAAATCCAAGTTTTGTGGTCTGATGGCCAATGAAAAAAATTTTAATTAAAAAATCCACGTTTTGTGGTCTGATGGCCAACGAATAAAATTTTAATTAAAAAATTCAAGTTTTGTGGTCTGATGGTCATTGAAAAAAGTTTTAATTAAAAAATCCACGTTTTGGGATCTGAAGGTCAATGAAAAAAATTGTAATTAAAAAATCCACGTTTTGGGGTCTAATGGTCAATCAAAAAAATTTTAATTAAAAAAATCCACGTTTTGGGATCTGAAGGTCAATGAAAAAAATTGTAATTAAAAATCCACGTTTTGGGGTCTAATGGTCCATGAAAAAAATTTTAATTAAAAAAATCCACGTTTTGGGGTCTGAGGTCAATGAAAAAAATTTTAATTAAAAAAAATCCACGTTTTGGGGTCTGAGGGTCAATGAAAAAAATTTTAATTAAAAAATCCACGTTTTAGGGTCTGATTGCCAATGAAAAAATTTTAACTAAAAAATCCACGTTTTTTGGTCTGATGGTCAATGAAAAAAACATTCTTTAATAAAAAGCCCACGCTTTTGAATCTGATTGTCAATGAAAAATATTTAATTAAAAAATCCACTTTTTGGGGTCTGATGGTCAATGGAGAAATTGTTTATTAAAAAATTCACGTTTAGGGGTCTGATGGCCAATGACAAAATTTTAATTAAAAAATCCAAGTTTTGTGGTCCGATGGTCAATGAAAAAATTGTTAATTAAAAAACCCACGTTTTAAATTCTGATGGTCAATGAACAAATTTTTAATAAAATAAACAAATTTTGGGGTCCGATGGTCAATGAACAAATTTTTATTAAAAAATCCACCTTTCGGGGTTTGATGGTCGATGAAAAAATTTTAATTAAAAATCAACGTTTTGGGGTCTGATAGTCAGTGAAAAAATTTGATGTTATAAAATACATGTTTCGGGGTCTGATGGTCAATAAAAAATTTGTAACTTAAAAAATCCAAATTTTAATTTAAATATCCACGTTTTGAGGTCTGATGGTCAATGAAAAAAATGTTAATAGAAAAGTCCAGATATTTAAGGTCTGATAGTCTATTCCTTAAGACGGTTAAGTCGAAGAAGTCATCCCAAACTTAGAAGTTAAAAAAACATTCAAAAAAAATCCAATTTGTTTAATTAAAACTATTCTTAAAAAATTCAAGTTAGTAAAAAAGATTCTTAAAAAAATATTCTTGGTTAATAAAAAATATTCTAAAAAATTCCACATTGATTAATAAAAAATATTCTGAAAAATCCACGTTGGTTAATAAAAAATATTCTTAGCGTGGATTTGTTGGTTAATAAAAAATATTCTTAGCGTGGATTTGTTGGTTAATAAAAAATATTCTTAGCGTGGATTTGTTGGTTAATAAAAAATATTCTTAAAAAATCCAAGTTGGTTAATAAAAAATATTCTTAAAAAATCCATGTTGGTTAATAAAAAATATTCTTAAAAATCCACGTCGGTTAATAAAAGCTATTCTTAAAAAATCAACGCTGTTTAATAAAAAATATATTTAAAAAATCCACGTTGGTTCATAAAAAAATTTCTGAAAAATCCACGTTCGTTCATAAAAAATATTCTAAAAATCCACTTAAATTTTTAAGTAATGAATTTCAATTAAAAAATCAATATTTTGGAGGTCTGATTGTCGATGAAAAATTTTAATAAAGAAATGCACGTTTCGGAGGTCGATGCAAAAATGTTAATTAAAAAATCCACGTTTTGGGGTGTGATGGTCGATTCCTAAGGCGGTAACGTCGAAGAAGTCGTTCCAAATTTAAAAGTTTAAAAAATATTCTGTAAAAATCAAAGTTGGTTAATAAAAAAATATTCTCAAAAAATCCACTTTGGTTAAAAAAAAAATATTATTCTTAAAAAATAATTGTTTAATACAAATTATTCTTCAAACCCACGTTGCTTCATAAAAAATATTCTTAAAAATCCACATTGGTTAATAAAAAATATTCTTTAAAAAATTAACGGTGGTTGATAAAAAATATTTTTAAAAAATCCACGTTGTTTAGTAAAAACTATTCTTAAAAAAATCCACGTTGTTTAGTAAAAACTATTCCTAAAAATCCACGATGTTTAGTAAAAATTATTCTTAAAAAATCCACGTTGTTTAGTACAAACTATTCTTAAAAAATCCACGTTGTTTTATAAAAACTATTCTTTAAAATCCACGTTGTTTAATAAAGACTATTCTTAAAAAAATCCAAGTTGGTTATTAAAAAATATTCTTAAAAATTCACGTTGGTTAATAAAAAATATTCTTAAAAATTCACGTTGTTAAGTAAAAACAATTCTTTAAAAAATCCACGTTGGTTTATAAAAATGTTTTTAAAAATCCACGTTTGTTAGTAAAAATATTCTTTTAAAACTTCAAGTTGGGTTATAAAACTATTCTATAAAAATCCACTTTGGTTATTAAAAATATTTCTAAAAAATCCACGTTGGTTAGTAAAAATGTTTGATAAAAATCGACATTGGGTTATAAAAAATATTCCATAAAAATCCACGTTTTAAGGGCTGTTAGTCCAGGAAAATATTCTTTGAAAATCCAAGTTTGTCAGTGAAATATATTACCTTTATTAAAAATATAAATTTTAAAATAACAAGTAAAAAAGTATCAGTCAGCTTTGCCGGCAGAGATATACCCTCAGCCTGTGTATATTGAAACAATTTTTTTCCGAAAATACGTATGTATTTAGGGGGTTTTAAAAATTTTGGGCGTTCGAACCGACAAAAATGTTGATTAGGATTAAAGATCAAAAGTTTGCGGAGGACATACTAAAAGGAATGGATCGACATTGACCGTTATGGAAGTGGATCTCCAGCCACAACATATGGTGCCATAGGGGGTTTTTACACTCTTCGGACTGTTTGCTCAAGAAGTATGGACTTGCCCGATCGTAATTCAGGCAGCGAATGCAATTTGCTTCAACAAAAATAAAAGTGATTTGATTGATAGCAGGTCTTAAAGTGAACTTATCAGAAATTTTGTGTGGGAGGTACCGGATGGAGTGGACAAATATAGTCTATATTTGAACCTGATCTATATCTAGTAGATATATTAGGATGTGTAAAGTATGGACCAATTCGGCCACTCCCTTCAAGAGTTACCGTATGAAAACATTTTTGAACTTTTGTGGAGGAGGTACCTGTAGGAGTGGACCGATATGGCTTATCTTCAAACTTAAACTATGTTTGGACAAACTATTACTAAGGCCAAATTTTGGACCGTATCGGCAGATCCGTTCGAGAGTTATCTTGCTCTCCATCCACCTCAGACGGTGTCAAAGGGGTTTTTTGCAACTTTCAGGCTATTTTCTCAGGAAGTATGGACTTGCCCCTGATGAAACTTGTACCGTCGTATGGGGGCAGTGAATAAAAATTGCTAAACCAAAAATCAAAGCGATTCGAGAGATGGTCCTAAACTGAACTTTTCCAAAATTTTGTGTGTGAGGTACCCGATGGAGTGTACCGATTGAGTCCATATTGAAGCCTTATTTAAGTCTGGTACACGTTTCACGATGGGCAAAGCATGGACCAAATCGGTTGCTTCCTTCAAGAGTTATCGTGCGCACAAATTTTCCGAACATTTTCGAACTTTTGTGGGGGAGGTACCGGAAGGAGTGGACCGATATAGCCCATCTTTCAACTTAATCTAAGTTTGGGCAAAATATTACGAAAACCAAAATTTGAACCAAATCGGTTCATCCGTTCGAGAGTTATCGTGCGCTCCAGCCAGCCAGACAGACAGACGGACGGACATTGCTCAATCGACTCTAAATTGTCTGAAACACATTTCGTCCAAACATACTTGGGGTCTAAAACCATTATTCCGATGAGGCACATTTTGCCCGTATGAAAGTGTATATGAAGAAAAGACAAAATTTTTTAGTTTTCCATAAAAAAAATTAAAAAATTTTTTTTAAGCTACATGAAAGATTTTTGGTACATAGATTGGAAAAAAATGCCATTCTTAAATCTGTTCGTGATACTAATTTTGGTTGTTGCGCGCAAAAGTTATGGCGGTTTCAATTCTAATAAAAAGAAAAAAATCTTTAAAAGACTCTAATCATTATATTGAGAAACTCTCTTAATTAGGGGCTCCCTACATACTATGTGTTTACTGAGGTCCCATAACTTTAGTGAAAAAGTTGTGCATTTTCGCGGAAATTAGGAAAGAATTCCAAACAATTGGTAGTTTGCAACTTATTTTAATAAAATTCAACCTGCTTATGCCTCTGAAAAATATATAAAAAATATGTACGTAATCTATACATCGCGAAGATTCAAATGAAAACAAAACTATACAAATCCGTTTAGTGGTTTTCATATTATAGCGAAAACAAAAAAATATATTGAGGAAATTTATAAAATTTTTGTAAGAGAAAATAATTATTAAAATTTATTTTGTGAGTTAGTTGAACAAAATGTAAGAAAAAGAGGTCGGAGTTTTTCTTCTATTTTAGTTAAATTTCACGCAATAAATCACATTTTTTATTCTAATCACTTCTCGAAAACACGCTAACATCTAGCAGAAGATATGGATATCTTTCAAATAAATGTTGGGTTCCTTTAAATGGGGTATAATCTTGAAATAAAATTGTATCGGATAATGTTCATTTTGAAATGCGTGTAAATCGCGAAATCCTCAAAATCAATTGATGCGCATGCGGTTTACCAATACAGCGAATTCTTATCTTTTAATTTGTACACATTTGCCAGGATTTACTTTGGCCGCTAAGATGTAGCATCGTCTGCAGTTTAGTGTGCAACAAACTGTATAACGCTTATATTTTGCACAAAGTGCATACACTTTTTATGCGCATCCGATTTCACTATCAACCGTGAAAAAATACATCGATCTAAACATATTTCAATAAAATCCATCAAGAACCGTGGATGTAGCATCACACAGTATTTTTTGGATAAATCGGATACAGCTCCCACGCCACTAAATTTTTCAAACCGCTGTTTTCGCACAAACGCGAGTGATGATTCACTTTCTTCATTGAAATGGAAACGATCCACATAAAACGCGAATTAGTCACCGATATTTTGAAAAACATTTTTCGCAAATTTTTCAATTTTTGCAGTAGCCATTTCCGCCGTTCTAGTAGATGGATTTTTATGATCTGTGATTTATATGATCCGGATCGTCGAAAAACTAAAATATCGCGGGGTACCAGCACACTCAAAACGATATTGTAAATACTGTACCCAAAAAATAGGTTTTTTAGAAAAAATATCACACTAAATTTTGGCCTTTGGCAGTAGATTACTCTGCTGCTGTGTGGGCTACATACTCAATATACATATCAGATTATGCGAAATCGCGAGTTCTTTAATCCTATAATTGGTTTTTCGAAATATCCGAATGCGCGTCCCAGTTACATAAAAAATACAAAAAACACCTGAAATCCGGCTTCAAAATGTCAGCATCCATAAAAGGTGGATGCAGTGGAAATTTTGGAAAGTGATACATTAGAAGTGTCATCTTCATTTTGTATTCTCCTACTTTTACTTTGGACAGATGTCCGTCATTTGAATGGTTTAATCAGAAATCGAATAGCAATGTAAAAAACCTGTTTAGCTTCAACGTGTTTTTACCTATGTTTTTTCCTTTACGCGGTCGTAACTACCACGTAAATTAAATTTTTTTGCTAAATTTTTGAGCTTTGTACAAAAACATCTAAAATAATCCAGCAATAGTCATAGTTACTGGTAAACTACAATAGTTCGCGTATTATAATAGTGCAAACCTTGGCTTCATGGAAACTAAAAAATTTTGACTTTTCCTCATATACCCTTTCTAGCCTAAAGGCTGAGGGTATAAAAATTAATAAAAAAAATCGACGTATTGGGGACTGATGTTCAATGAAAAATTTTTTAATTAAAAAATCCACGTTTTGGGGTCTAATGGTAAAATTTGTAATTCAAAAATCCACGTTTTGGGGTCTAATGGAAAAATTTGTAATTCAAAAAATCCACGTTGGTTAATAAAAATATTCTTAAAGAATCCAAGTTGGTTAAAAAAAATATTCTTAAAAAATCCACGTTAGTTAATACAAAATATTCCTTAAAATTTACTTGAATTTTTTATTAAATAATCTTAATTAAAATATCAACATTTTGGAAGTCTGATTGTCGATGAAATTTTTAATCAAGAAATCCACGTTCCGGATGTCGGTGCAAACATTTTAATAAAAAATCCACGTTTTGGGGTATGATGGTCGATTCCTAAGGCGGTAAAGTCGAAGAAGTCGTTCCAAATTTTGAAGTTTAAAAAATATTCTGAAATCAATTAAATTTGGTTAATACAAAAAATATATTTAAAAAATCCACTTTGGTTAAAAAAAAAATATTGTAAAAAAATCCACTTTGGTTAAAAAAATATTATTCTTAAAAATAAATGTTCAATACTAATTATTCTTAAAAATCCACAATAATATTTTTTCTTAAAAATCCACGTTGCTTAATAAAAATACTCTTAAAAATCCACATTTTTTAATAAAAAATTATCTTTAACAAATAAAAAATATATTCTTTAAATTAAAAAATCCACGGTGGTGAAAAAAATATTATAAAATTAATTATAATTATAAATTAATATTATAAAAAAAATTAATAAAAAATATTCTAAAAAATCGACGTTCGTTAATTAAAATATTCTTAAAAATCCACTTGAATTTATTATTAATTAATTGTAATTAAAACACCAACATTTTGGAAGTCTGAATTTTGGTGAATATTAAGAAGAATAATTTGTTTTTATTTATTATTTATTAAAATATAAATAATAAATAAAAACAAGTAAGAAAAGCGTTAAGTTCGGTCGGGCCGAACTTTTTATACCCTCCACCACAAATTTCAGCCATTTCGGTGGATTAATGTGGCCACAACCTTCAAAATACCGAAATTCGGAAGGTACCGTTCTATGGGGGCTATATGATGGCGTGGACCTATACCTACAAATTTCTGGGGGAAAGTTTTATACGCCTAAAAAAAGACTAAATACCAAATTTCAGCCATCTCGGCGTGATAATGAGGCTAAAACGTTCAAAATATCGAAAATCGGGAGATACTGTATTATGGGGGCTATATCAACACGTGGGCCTATATAAACATTTTATGGCAGAAATGTTTCTTAGCCTCTGGAAACACAAAATACAAAGTTACAACCGATTATTTGGTCAAATGGGTCAAATAGATTCAAAATATATTAAAATGACGCGTACTTTATAAGGGGCCTTATATGGGGGCTATACCAAAACGTGGACCTATATAACCCATCTTTGGAAGGAATGTTTTTTGACCTCTGAAGACACAAAATACCAAATTACAACCAATTCTGTGGTCAAATGGGTCTAATACATTCCAAATATATTAAAATGACGCGTACTTTATATGGGCCCTTATATGGGGGCTATACCAAAACGTGGACCTATATAACCCAACTTTGGTAGGAATATTTTTTGGCCTCTGGAGACACAAAGTACCAAATTACAATCAATTCGGTGGTCAAATGGGCCAAATATCTTAAAAATTCCTTAAAACGACGACGCGTCACGCGTCATTTTGTATGGGGGCTATACGAAAGCGTGGACCTACATAGCCCGTTTTCAATACCAAAAGTCCTACGTAAATATAACATATTTTCCCAAAATTTCATCAACCTACGTCAATCCGTTCGGACGCTAGAGTGATTTCCACAGACGGACAGACGGACAGACGGACAGACGGACAGACGGACAGACGGACAGACGGACAGACGGACGGACATGGCTATATCGATGTAGAATTGCACGCTGATCAAGAATATATATACTTTGTGGGGTCTACAATGATTATTTCGAGTAGTTACAAACGTAGTGACAAACTTAATATACCCCCATCCTATGGTGGAGGGTATAAAAATATTCTTAAAAATCCGCTTTGGTTAATAAAAAATATTATTTCTAAAAAATAAATATTTAATACAAATTATTCTTAAAAATCCACGTTGGTTAATAAAAATATTCCTAAAAATCCACATTGGTTAATAAAAATATTCTTTAACAAATAAAAAAAAAAATATTCTTTAAAAAATCCACGGTGGTTAATACAAAATATTCTTAAAAATCCACATTGGTTAATAAAAAATATTTTTTAACAAATAAAACAATATTCTTTAAAAAATCCACGGTGGTTAATAAAAAATATTCTTTAAAAAATCCACGGTGGTTAATAAAAAATATTCTTAAAAAATCCACGTTGTTTAGTAAAAAATATTCTTAAAAATCCACGTTGCTTAATAAAAATATTCTTAAAAATCCACATTGGTTAATAAAAATATTTTTTAACAAATAAAAAAATATTCTTTAAAAAATCCACGGTGGTTAATACAAAATATTCTTAAAAATCCACATTGGTTAATAAAAAATAATCTTTAAAAAATCCACGTTGGTTAATAAAAAAATTCTTAAAACTCCACGTTGATTCATAAAAATCAACGTTTGTTAGTATTTTTTTTTTTTTTAAATCACGTTGCTTAATAAATATATTCCTAAAAAATCCACTTTGTTAATAAAAATATTCTTTAAAAAATTCAAGTTGGGTTATAAAAACTATTCCATAAAAATCCACGTTTTAAGGTATGTTAGTCCATGAAAATATTCTTTGAAAATCCAAGTTTGTCAGTAAAATGTATTGTTTAAAAAATTTACGTTTATTAAAAATATACATTTTAAACTACAAACATTTTTTAAAACTTACTAGTTTATAGGTCTGTTCCTATTATTTAGATTTATGTAAGGACCCATTAGAATTGTTGACAGTCTCATTTAAATTTCAATTTAACTTAATTTTCCACGCCGCATTGAATCACATACTCTTTGTTTGTACTCTGCCTTCATCTTCAAACTGAATTTCGTGTTACTCTGTTACTTAACAGGATATGTGATAAATAAATCTACGGAATATGTATAAAAACAACAAAAAAGCAGCCTAAAAAGGAAGCAGTCACACACAAAGACGTCTGCTGAAAGAAGGAAACATTGACTCCGTATGTGAATGAAGAAACCAAAAACAAGCCGTTACATGATGGGAAAATAAGGGCCTGAGGAATTGTGGTCCAACTGGATGTGTGTAACCATATCCTCATTATTCATACAAACATACATACACCAAAGATGGCATTGGCCATGCATGTTGCCTGATGGTTCGTTCATTCGTGCGTTCGTTCCACCATTCTTCTACTTTATCTTGTGGTAGTGTAAACGGCTGAATGAAGACCTTTTTAATGGCCAGATTTTAATGATGTTGTAGTTCGCTTACCCTGGCCATGTTTAAAAGTGCAGTTAACAAATGATGTAGCCACTAGCCTTTACAAGCTCGATTCAATAGCTGTGCCGTGGAGGTACATCATTGGGGTCATGTTGCTTGCTAATGGGGAGGTTTGTTGAACGATAATGCTGTTCTTTTTTTCATAGTTGCTTTTTTATTCCTTTATTTCTCTCTTTTGTAAGCAAAGAGGCCTCTGAACACTTCTATGTTTGTTCCATTAAATACCTTCATTTTGCCTAAGTTCAATCTGATTCATCCCATATGCACTTTTAGTTGCATAAAAGGCAATAGGCAAGATCTTTTACAAAACCAGCCAGACAACATGCGACCAGCCAACAGGCAGGCTGGTAACAACAAAGCTCACATGCTCCACCAGTGGGTTAGTCTATGGTGTGCCCTTTACGTGTTTAAATATATTATCAGGTCTGTTTTTTTTTTCAGAATTTGCTTCCATTCATCTTCGCCTCTATAAAAGAGAGTGAGAAAGACCAAAGCAAATGCCAAACCAGCTATTCAAGTAAACATCCAAGCAACCACTACATAGGCTGGCATGTAGTTAACCATGTAGAGGTAGGTAGTTGGCAGCCAAGCAAATACACCAAAGGCAGATAAATAGGCGTTCATTTGAACGTTTGCTTCTTGTTCTAAAGCGTCTTCGGCGTTGTCGTCATCACCATCAGCATCGTCATAATCAGCAGTGTAAACACCATTAGAATGAATATCAAGTATTTTGCAATGTTTGAATAATTTAAGCTTTGAAATAAGGCGCACACAACACACATGTTTACTCATACATATACATGTGTACAGAGGATAATTTTACTCACACTTATATAGGTACAAATACCTATATTTATATGTGGGTATCTTTGCCATGGGCAAAAGGGAATTTAAGCCAATATTGAAGAATCTAATAAATGTCGGAGTATTTAAACCACAATTGCATTAACAATTAGTAACGTATGGGGGAAAATAAACAATAAAATAGAAATAAAGAGGGGTTAGTGGGTTTTCTTCATTATGCTTTGAGGGGCGATATGATTATATTTAATGCCATTAACGTCCAAATACGTATTGAGATTTTTTTTAGCTTTACGAAGAACAAATCAATATGTCCATAAAACATGGTTAATATCGCAAAAATCTAAACATTTGAATTCAGGCAACGCACAGTGATTAGTTTAGAAATATTTTTAAAAAATCCAGTTGGTTAATAATAAAAAATGTTCTTAAAAAATCCACGTTGCATATTAATACAAAAATATATATTATATGGTTAATAATAAAAATATTCTTTAAAAATTCCACGTTGGTTAATAATAAACAATATTCTTAAAAAATCCACGTTGGTTAATAATAAAAAATATTCTTTAAAAAATCCCTCTTGCTTAATAATATACAATATTCTATTAAAAAATCCACGTAGGATAATTATAAAAAATATTCTTTGAAAAATCCACAGATCTTTAAAAAATCCACGTTAGTTAATAATGAAAAATATTCTTTGAAAAATCCACAGATCTTTAAAAAATCCACGTTAGTTAATAATGAAAAATATTCTTTGAAAAATCCACAGATCTTTAAAAAATCCACGTTAGTTAATAATGAAAAATATTCTTTGAAAAATCCACAGATCTTTAAAAAATCCACGTTAGTTAATAATGAAAAATATTCTTTGAAAAATCCACAGATCTTTAAAAAATCCACGTTAGTTAATAATGAAAAATATTCTTTGAAAAATCCACAGATCTTTAAAAAATCCACGTTAGTTAATAATGAAAAATATTCTTTAAAAATCCACGTTGTTTAATAATAACAAAATATTCTTTAAAAAATCCTTACTTACTTATCTGGCCCATTACAGAACATTCGTTCTATAGACCGAACTAAGAAAAGATCTCCAATTCATTCTGTTACGTGCTTCGCTTTTTGGAATACCGCGCCTTCGTCCACTTGATTGCGCCATATATTCTTTGGCCTGTCAATTCTGCGTGCACCGCCATGTGGCTCGAATTTATACGCCTTTTTAGCGGGTTCATCATTGCTCATTCTTATTATATGGCCTAGCCAAAGCAATCGCTGCATCTCGGTAAGTTTAACTATATTGATGTCGTTTGTAACCACTGAAATAAGTAGTCAGAATCTACTCAGTATCTACTTATTTCAGTAGTTACCACCTACCTATTTCAGTGGTTACAAAATAACCAGATATTTCGCGCGACATACCCTTGTTGAAATAATGGGTGGGAAAGGAGGTTTGTAATGAGGATTTTTGCTGGGCTCTATCATCAGCATAAGCAAGTAACATGTGGCTATTGGTGTTGATTGTGCCACTTCTTTTGACGTTTGCCTCTCGTGTAACCTTTTGTAGCAGGATGTTAAAAACATCACACGAAAGGCTGTCTCCTTGCCTGAAACCCCTTTTGGCACAAAACCTTTCGGAGAGGTTCTTTCCTATTTTAACTGAAGATCTTGTGTCAGTTAGGGTCATTTTACAAAGCGAATGACCTTTGTGGGGATATCAAATTCAGTCATGGCTTGGAATACCTTTGAACGTAGCGAAGGCTGCTTTATAATCGAAAAAAAGGTGGTATGTGTCGATCTGCATCTCTTGGGTCTTCTCCAGGATTTGCCGCAGGGTAAATGTCTGGTCAATGGTCGACTTGCCAGGTCTAAAGCCGCATTGGTATGGTCCAGTTATTTCGTTGACCATGGGCTCTAGTCGTTTGCACAATATCCCTGACACTATCTTGTAGGCGACTGGGAGAAGACTTATGCCCCTATAGTTGGAGCATAAAGTCTTATCTCCTTTCTTATGGACGGGACACAGGATGCTCAGGTTCCAACCGTCGGGTACGCGTTCTTCCTGCCAGATGGAGCTAACTAGCTGATGCATACACCTTATCAGCGTGTAGCCTCCGGTTTTAAACAGCTCGGCTGGTAGGCCATCAGCACTTGCTGTCTTATTATTCTTCAGCCAGTTTATTGCTGTCTTTACCTCAACTGAGCCGAATGAGCTTTGCGGGAATACCAAATTCAGACATTGCTTGGAATACCTTTGAACGTAGCGGGCTGTCGAAGGCTGGTTTATAATCGACAAAAAGGTGGTATGTGTCGATCTGCATCTCTTGGGTCTTCTCCAGGTTTTATCGCAGGGTAAATATCTGGTCAATGGTGGACTTGCCAGGTCTAAAGCCGCATTGGTATGGTCCAATTATTTCGCTGACCATGGGCTTTAGTCGTTTGCACAATATCCCTGACACTATCTTGTAGGCGATCGGGAGAAGACTTATGCCCCTATAGTTGGAGCATAAAGTCTTATCTCCTTTCTTATGGACGGGACACAGGATGCTCAGGTTACAATCGTCGGGTACGCGTTCTTCCTGCCAGATGGAGCTAACTAGCTGATGCATACACCTTATCAGGGTGTCGACTCCGGGTTTAAACAGCTCAGCTGGTAGGCCATCAGCACCTGCTGCCTTACTATTCTTCAGCTGGTTTATTGATGTCTTTACCTCTTCTTGGGCGGATGGTATACATTCAATACCATCTTCTGGGATTGGAGCTGTGGTATCTT
The DNA here is from genome assembly GCF_047663935.1 of Musca autumnalis. Classification (NCBI taxonomy): domain Eukaryota; kingdom Metazoa; phylum Arthropoda; class Insecta; order Diptera; family Muscidae; genus Musca; species Musca autumnalis. The sequence continues at coordinate 70,018 of NW_027411924.1, forward strand.
CGTCGGCTTCGCTACTATTGTATACCAACAGTTTGGAAAAATATTCTTTCCATATCCTTAGCACACTATCTGTATCAGTTACCAGATTACCTTGCTGGTCTCTACAGGAGGATGTGCCAGTTCCAAAGCCATCAGATTGATGTTTTACTCTTTGGTAGAATTTTCGGACTTCATTCTGTCTCTTGTACATCTCGATTTGTTCACACTCCCGCTTTTTAATCTTTTTCCTGCGTTTCTCCTCTCTGCTTTTCTCCCGATACCCCTCTCGTGCGCTACTCGTTGCTTCTGATTGTAAAGTAGCCCTATATGCCGCATTTTCTCTTCGGTAGCAGCACGACACTCCTGGTCATAACATGGATTCCTTGGTGGAGGTCTCTCTATTCAAGCACTGATTTTGCGGCTGTTTGCATGTAGTGGGCAATGTTTTGCCATTGTCCTGATATGTTGTCGGAACGAGGAGTGCTTTGGTTAAGCAGTTCGGCCAGTTGAGTGGAATATGCTGTGGCAATCCGTTGTGATTGCAGCTTACCGATGTCCAACTTCCATGTTGTGTCTGTTTGCACTTTGATTGCTACGTTTAATATGGTACGTACCTTTGCTGTAACAAGGTAGTGGTCCGAGTCTATGTTTGCACTTTGGCGGCAGCCAGGTGACCTTATGAATATCGGGATGCTTAAATCTGGTACTGCTAACTACCATGTTTCATGCAGCTGCAAAGTCTATCAGCCTCATACCATTGTCAGATGTTTCACTTTGGAGACTGAATTTACCGACTGTTGGGCCAAAGATATTCTCCTTTCCAATTTTGGCATTAAAATCGCCTAGTACAATTTTAAAAAAATCCACGTTGGTTAATAATAAAATCTTTAAAAAATCCACGTTGGTTAATAAAAAAACCTTTAAAAAATCTAGGTTGGTTATTAATAAAATCTTTAAAAAATCTTTAACCAGGAGAGTTCTCTTCTTCCTCTGCTGGGCCTTCCTTCAATTTTCCCTTTAAGAATCTTTTGGATGAGTTGGTATTTGTCATTTCTCATTATGTGTCCAAAATAAGAGATTTTTCGATTTTTTAATTGGTTAACAATAAAATCTTTAAAAAAACTACGTTAGTTAATAATAAAATCTTTAAAAATTCTCGTTGTTTAATAATAAAAAATATTCTTTAAAAAATCCACTTTGGTTAACAATAAAAAATATTCTTTAAAATATCCACATTAGTTAATAATAAAATCTTTAAAAAATCCACGTTGGTTAATAATGAAAAATATTCTTTATAAACTCAACCTCGGTCAGTAATACAAAATATTCTTTAAGAAGTCGACGTTGATTAATAATAAAAAATATTTCTTGAAACCTCCACGTTGGTTAATAACAAATAAAAATAAATAAAATATTCTCAAAAAAAAAATAAATAAATAAATAAATAAATAAATAAATAAATAAAATAAAAATATTGTATTCCTTAATAAAATTATTCTTGAAACAATTCACGTTGTGTGGAAAAATCTTTTATTACCCCCAAAAATCCTATTTGCCTTATCAAATATTGTTTACGTAACCTCTTTGTTTCCCAGTTAGCTAATCAAATGAAGCAAACTACGGCACTATGTCCCAAGGCTAATGACATTTTCTCGCTAAGTTCACGTTAGTGATTAGGCATTTTTACTAGAAACCGAATGATTTGATTTTCTTGTAAATTCCCACTATTCAAATAGAATATATGGCCCTAAGGATTTAAGTAAATTATCTTAATGCCCATACTTTGGTAAATTGGTTGCCTTGTTGGGAGGTAAACACGCAACTGTCAATTTGAAGACGTTGTATTTATTCCGTATCCTGATATCGCTGAGCAACGCAGACAATTTCATTACAAGTTTGTAAATAAAACTGTTAATAAACTCCATGTAATTGATGGTTTGTTGTGTTTATTTGACTGTTTATGTATGTTGTTTAATGGTTGAATGTATTGGTTATGGAGGTAATCTGCCACAGATTTACTTTTAAGCAATCGTGTGTTTTTCTCTTCTCCGATCTCTTTGTGCGTTAAATAAATAAAAAGGTTTTATTTTCCGTCAACATAAAATTTCGTTAATTAACTTTCTCTTTTTCTTGTTTGCGTGGAGAGGGAGTGAGGTTGTGTGTGGGTAGGGTGTGTTGGTGATAGTGGATTTTTATTACCATCACCATAGACTCTGGTTTATTTTCTTTTAATCTGCTATAATGTAATTGGAAAATTCAATGAAATGTAAACGATTAACGAAAGTATCATTTGAATTTTCTCCTTTTTTGTTTTTTTTAACATAAAAGCTTGGAATGATGCACTTTGATTGCCTTATCGATAAATGTAAGATTATAATAGTAATCAATTGGTTTAATTCCGATTGAACTTATTTGTATAAAGTTCAGAGGAACATTATAAAAAAAATCCACGTTTTGTGGCCTATTGCTTGAGGAAAAATATTCTTTAAAAAATTCACGTTTTGTGGTCTGTTGCTTGAAGAAAAATATTCTTTAAAAAATCCACGTTTTGTGGTCTGTTGCTTGAGGAAAAATATTCTTTAAAAAATCCACGTTTTGTGGTCTGTTGCTTGAAGAAAAATATTCTTTAAAAAATCCACGTTTTGTGGTCTGTTGCTTGAGGAAAAATATTCTTTAAAAAATCCACGTTTTGTGGTCTGTTGCTTGAAGAAAAATATTCTTTAAAAAATCCACGTTTTGTGGTCTGTTGCTTGAGGAAAAATATTCTTAAACAAATCCAAGTGTTGTGGTCTATTGCTTGAGTTAAGATATTCTTTAAAAAATTCACGTTTTGTGGTCTGTTGCTCGAGTTAAAATATTCTTTAAAAAATCCACGTTTTGTGGTCTGTTGCTTGAGGAAAAATATTCTTTAAAAAATCCACGTTTTGTGGTCTGTTTCTTGAGGAAAAATATTCTTTAAAAAATCCACGTTTTGTGGTCTGTTGCTTGAGGAAAAATATTCTTTAAAAAATCCACGTTTTGTGGTCTGTTTCTTGAGGAAAAATATTCTTTAAAAAATCCACGTTTTGTGGTCTGTTTCTTGAGGAAAAATATTCTTTAAAAAATCCACGTTTTGTGGTCTGTTGCTTGAGGAAAAATATTCTTTAAAAAATCCACGTTTTGTGGTCTGTTTCTTGAGGAAAAATATTCTTTAAAAAATCCACGTTTTGTGGTCTGTTGCTTGAGAAAAAATATTCTTTAAAAAATCCACGTTTTGTGGTCTGTTTCTTGAGGAAAAATATTCTTTAAAAAATCCACGTTTTGTGGTCTGTTTCTTGAGGAAAAATATTCTTTAAAAAATCCACGTTTTGTGGTCTGTTGCTCGAGTTAAAATATTCTTTAAAAAATCCACGTTTTGTGGACTGTTGCTTGAGGAAAAATATTCTTTAAAAAATCCACGTTTTGTGGTCTGTTGCTTGAGGAAAAATATTCTTTAAAAAATCCACGTTTTGTGGTCTGTTGCTTGAGGAAAAATATTGTTTAAAAAATCCACGTTTTGTGGTCTGTTGCTTGAGGAAAAATATTCTTTAAAAAATCCACGTTTTGTGGTCTGTTGCTTGAGGAAAAATATTCTTTAAAAAATCCACGTTTTGTGGTCTGTTGCTTGAGGAAAAATATTCTTTAAAAAATCCACGTTTTGTGGTCTGTTGCTTGAGGAAAAATATTCTTTAAAAAATCCACGTTTTGTGGTCTGTTGCTTGAGGAAAAATATTCTTTAAAAAATCCACGTTTTGTGGTCTGTTGCTTGAGTTAAAATATTCTTTAAAAAATCCACGTGTTGTGGTCTGTTGCTTGAGGAAAAATATTCCTTAAAAAATCCACGTTTTGTGGTCTGTTGCTTGAGGAAAAATATTCTTTAAAAATCCACGTTTTTGTGGTCTGTTGCTTGAGGAAAAATATTCTTTAAAAAATCCACGTTTTGTGGTCTGTTGCTTGAGGAAAAAATATTCTTTAAAAAATCCACGTTTTGTGGTCTGTTGCTTTAGGAAAAAATATTCTTTAAAAAATCCACGTTTTGTGGTCTGTTGCTTGAGGAAAAATATTCTTTAAAAAATCCACGTTTTGTGGTTTGTTGCTTGAGTTAAAATATTCTAAAAAATTCCACGTTTTGTAGTCTGTTGCTTGAGGAAAAATATTCTTTAAAAAATCCACGTTTTGTGGTCTGTTGCTTGAGTTAAAATATTCTTTAAAAAATCCACGTTTTGTGGTCTGTTGCTTGAGTTAAAATATTCTAAAAAATTCCACGTTTTGTAGTCTGTTGCTTGAGGAAAAATATTCTTTAAAAAATCCACTTTTTGTGGCCTATTGCTTGAGGAAAAATATTCTTTAAAAAATCCACGTTTTGTGGCCTAATGCTTGAGGAAAAGTATTCTTTAAAAATCCACGTTTTGTGGCCTATTGCTTGAGGAAAAATATTCTTTAAAAAATCCACGTTTTGTGGCCTGTTGCTTGAGTTAAAATATTCTTTAAAAAATCCACGTTTTGTGGTCTGTTGCTTGAGGAAAAATATTCTTTAAAAAAATCCACGTTTTGTGGTCTTTTGCTAGAGGAAAAATATTCTTTAAAAAATCCCACGTTTTGTGGCCTGTTGCTTGGGGAAAAACATTTTTTTTTAAATCCACGTTTTGTGGCCTGTTGCTTGAGGAAAAATATTCTTTAAAAAAATCCACGTGTTGTGGTCTGTTGCTTGAGTTAAAATATTCTTTAACAGTAAAAAAGTATCAGTCGGCTTTGCCGACAGAGATATACCCTCAGCCTGTGTATATTGAAACAATTTTTTTCCAAAAAACGCATGTATTTAGGGAGTTTTAAAAATTTTGGGCGTTTGAACTGACAAAAATGTTGATTAGGATTTAATATCAAAAGTTTTGCGGAGGAGATACTAAAAAGAATGGATCTCCAGCCACTACATATGGTACCATAGGGGTTTTTTAGAACTTCAGGGATGTTTGCTCAAGAAGTATGAACTTGCCCCTGAAACAACTTTTACCATCGCAATTGAGGCAGCAATGCAAGTTGCTTCAACAAAAATCAAAGTGATTCGAAAGCAGGTCTTAAAGTGAACTAATCCAAAATTTTGTGTGGGAGGTACGGATGGAGTGGACAAATATAGTCCATATTTGAACCTGATCTATATCTGGTAGATATATTAGGATGTGTACAGTATGGACCAATTCGGCCACTCTCTTCAAGGGTTATCGTACGCACAATTTTTCCGAACATTTTTGAACTTTTGTGGGGGAGGTACCTGAAGGAGTGGACCGATATGGCTTATCTTCGAACTTAAACTATGTTTGGACAAAATATTACTAAGGCCAAACTTTGGACCGAATCGGCAGACCTGTTCCGAGAGTTATTTTGCCCTCCAACCTCCTCACACGGTGTCATAGGGGTTTTTTGCAACTTTCAGGCTATTTTCTCAGGAAGTATGGACTTGCCCCTGATGAAACTTATACCGTCGTATGGAGGGCAGTGAATACAAGTTGCTAAAGCAAAAATCAAAGCGATTCGAGAGATGTTCCTAAACTGAACTTTTCCAAAATTTTTTGTGGGAGGTACCCGACGGAGTGGACCGATTGAGTCTATATTAAAACCTGATCTAAGTCTGGTACACGCTCCACGATGGGCAAAGTATGGACCAAATCGGTTACACCCTTCAAGAGTTATCGTGCGTAAAAATTTTCCGAACATTTTCGAACTTTTGTGGGGGAGGTACCGGAAGGAGTGGACCGATATAGCTCATCTTCGAACTTAAACTAAGTTTGGACAAAATATTACGAAAGCCAAAATTTGAACCGAATCGGTTCATCCCTTCGAGAGTTATCGTGCGCTCCAGCCAGCCAGACAGACAGACAGACAGACGGACGGACATTGCTCAATCGACTCCAAATTGTCTGAAACACATTTCGTCCAAACATACTTGGGGTCTAAAACCATTATTTCGATGAGGCACATTTTGCCCATATGAAAGTGTATATACCCTTCATAGCCTAAAGGCTGAGGGTATAAAAAATCCACGTGTTGTGGTCTGTTGCTTGAGTTAAAATATTCTTTAAAAAATCCACGTGTTGTGGTCTGTTGCTTGAGTTGAAATATTGTTTAAAAAATCCACGTTTTGTGGTCTGTTGCTTGAGGAAAAAAATTCTTTAAAAACTCCACCTTTTGTGGTATGTTGCTTGAGTTAAAATATTCTTTAAAAAAATCCACGTTTTGTGGTCTGTTGCTTGAGGAAAAATATTCTTTAAAAAATCCACGTTTTGTGGTCTGTTGCTTGAGGAAAAATATTCTTTAAAAAATCCACGTTTTGTGGTCTGTTGCTTGAGGAAAAATATTCTTTAAAAAATCCACGTTTTGTGGTCTGTTGCTTGAGGAAAAATATTGTTTAAAAAATCCACGTTTTGTGGTCTGTTGCTTGAGGAAAATATTGTTTAAAAAATCCACGTTTTGTGGTCTGTTGCTTGAGGAAAAATGTTGTTTAGAAAATCCACGTTTTGTGGTCTGTTGCTTGAGGAAAAATATTGTTTAAAAAATCCACGTTTTGTGGTCTTTTGCTTGAGGAAAAATTTTGTTTAGAAAATCCACGTTTTGTGGTCTGTTGCTTGAGGAAAAATATTGTTTAAAAAATCCACGTTTTGTGGTCTGTTGCTTGAGGAAAAATATTCTTTAAAAAAATCCACGTTTTGTGATCTGTTGCTTGAGGAAAAATATTCTTTAAAAAATCCACGTTTTGTGGTCTGTTGCTTGAGGAAAAATATTGTTTAAAAAATCCACGTTTTGTGGTCTGTTGCTTGAGGAAAAATATTCTTTAAAAAATCCACGTTTTGTGATCTGTTGCTTGAGGAAAAATATTCTTTAAAAAATCCACGTTTTGTGGTCTGTTGCTTGAGGAAAAATATTGTTTAAAAAATCCACGTTTTGTGGTCTGTTGCTTGAGGAAAAATATTCTTTAAAAAATTCACGTTTTGTGATCTGTTGCTTGAGGAAAAATATTCTTTAAAAAATCCACGTTTTGTGGTCTGTTGCTTGAGGAAAAATATTCTTTAAAAAATCCACATTTTGTGGTCTCTTGCTTGAGGAAAAATATTCTTTAAAAAATCCACATTTTGTGGTCTGTTGCTTGAGGAAAAATATTCTTTAAAAAACCCACGTTTTGTGGTCTGTTGCTTGAGAAAAAATATTCTTTAAAAAATCCACATTTTGTGATCTGTTGCTTGAAGAAAAATATTGTTTTAAAAATCCACGTTTTGTGGTCTGTTGCTTGAGGAAAAATATTCTTTAAAAAAATCACGTTTTGTGATCTGTTGCTTGGGGAAAAATATTGTTTAAAAAATCCACGTTTTGTGGTCTGTTGCTTGAGGAAAAATATTCTTTAAAAAACCCACGTTTTGTGGTCTGTTGCTTGAGGAAAAATATTCTTTAAAAAATCCACGTTTTGTGGTCGATTGCTCGAGGAAAAATATTCTTTAAAAAATCCACGTTTTGTGGTCTGTTGCTTGAGGAAAAATATTCTTCAAAAAATCCACGTTTTGTGGTCTGTTGCTTGAGGAAAAATATTCTTTAAAAAATCCACGTTTTGTAATCTGTCATTGGAAGAAAAAAATAATTTAAAAATCCAATATTTGTGTATTTTGTTAAAAGGGTTTTCTCAAAACAAATTAAAAATTTAATTTCCTGCACCCCTTACACCACGTGAATGTCTATTCAAATTTCTATGTTTTCCAAAGTAATTTTCTTTTGTGCGCCCAACTGAAAAGGCTACCAGTAAAAAAAATCACTGTTTTTTTCTCTCTTTCGAATGAAAAAATGTCTATCAATAAAAGGATACATTTACTTCATTTACTGCAACAGCTGCTAAAGCTAAAGTCTTCGCAAATAACTGCTATATTTACTTAACACACACTTGCTATGAGGGGCTTAAAGCGTCATACTGTTAGCTTACAGTAAGTCTACAATGGTTATGAATGAATCATGGGTAGTGTTAGTGGTGGTGTGGGTCCTAGCTGTTACAAGAAAAAACACTCGAATCCTTTTTATTCAAGTGTTGCACAAAACCCCTACACAAAAGAAGGCACGTTTCTTTCACAAGTGTATGCATCCACCATTGAGACCTATTTTGCATAATAAATAGTAACTCGTGTGTGAATATTCCAACTCACTACTCGACTCCCGCACTTTTACAAATCCCCGGTATTGGCAAACACTTGGAATGTTACTAACAAAAACACCAACTATTTGTTGCAAAATGAAAAAAAGACAAAGTGTGGCACCCCTTTTGTTCTCATTCCACCAACTAAGCTGGTGGTAATACAATTTGTACAAGTCTATTCCGCCTAACAAGCAAGACTTTTAGAGAGGCAGAAAAAATCAAAAACATTTAAGAATAACATCCATTTAAATTTTCATTCATTGTTCAAATTGAATAACAACAGAAGAAAAAAACAACAAATCACAAGGATTTGCCTAGACAGGTGGCGGTAAAGGATTGCAACTCCTTGTAAGAGAAATCTGTTTTATTGAATGGAATTGTCAACATGTTTTTTTTATTCATTCAAAGGGTTTTTTGCTATTATTGTTGCCATGATTGTTCTATGTTTATGCTGGTGTGTGTGTGTGTGTTCTTTAATGTTTTAGAAATGGATTTGTAGTGTTGCTCATGTCCTTTCACCACTTGGAATGTTTCGTTGAGTCGTCTGCCATTTTGCTGATTTGGTTTCATATTGAAATCTGTTGCATTTATTTGATTTCTTTAGTCATTTTTCAATCGTCACTTCTAGGTGTTCTAACAACATTTGTGGACCTTCGAGAAATCGTTGACCCTACACTATCATATACGAACATTCAACTTTTTAACCGAAATGGTCGCATATTATACCTACTGATCCTTTTAAAACCTTTAACGGTGTTTAAAGAAATTTCTTTTGAAAGTTTCCCCACTGTACGCAATATGCTAAAACGTGAAAAGGGGTGATTTTTTGTCTTCCCTCCTTCAATGAAAGATTGATTGTTCGTAGAACAATTTGATGAACATTTTAAAAGTGTTCTGTGATTGATGCTATTTGTAAATAATTGAAGAAATTCCTGCTTCAAACACCTGAAGTCTGTCTACACATAAAGAGTAACACGTGCAGCATTAGAATTTCATTTGATTGGACTGCTTTGATTGATGCTGTCCTATTGGAAAACAAACATTTTTACACTGTTCAATCTCAATTTCAATTTGAATTTTTCATTTTTCTTTGTATTTACTTCTCGGTAGTTTCTTTAAAAATGAAGTGGGAGTTGAGAGAAAAAGTCATTATGTTAAAAGTGTGTAAGTTTTTTTGTCATTTTATTTAGACAAGAATATGAAATGAAATTGTCATTTTCTATTTGTAAATAAGGAAAGTATCCAATGAATATTGAATGGATTTGTCTGTTAAGATGTTTTAATAATGACGATCAAGACATTTGTTTCATTTTCTTTTTTTTTAGATGAACATGCTATTCAAATCATATTAAGTGAATATACTTCTCGAAATCATATTAATGACTATTCTTTGAGAAAATATTGAATATGAGAAGTTGCATAAATACATTACCTTGATATATAGGTTAATTCTAGTAGATGTTACCTTTTTTTCAACAAAGCAGTTTAAGTTTTTTCAGTTTTTCTTACCTGAAAGGACAAAGATAAAACAGAGATAATTATTAGCGATAAAATAAACAAAATGTCAGTGCTTTGAAAACATAGATTATATCGCCATTGAGGCTCACAACACCTGACGACTTCAGAATAATAAAAAAGAATAACAGTCAACCTAAGCCTCATATCCCTTATTATACTCTAAGGGTTTCAGCTAAATTATTTGTGCATCGGAATTATTCTAAAAAATGGTTATTAGAGTAGTTTTAAAAATCGATGCCGGATTTTTTTATGCGACAACCTCCTAATATGTTTAGTTTTGTTAAAAATTAAGATTACCAAAGTTTAGCTCAATCGGAATATATTAACACGTGACACTGCGACCTTAAAGGTTCCGAGGGCCCATTATATAGCTAAAATTAAAATTTGACCCGATTTTGAAAATTTTTTGTAGGATTTCGTGTTTAGTAGGATTACTTGTTTAAAGAGGAGAATGACATGTAAGAAAAAAGGAATGTGGTGTTATTTGGTGATGGTTAGAAAACTGCCAGAGAAGTAGTTACGCTTATGGGTTGCGCCGTCCCAGCCAATTTAAATTTTGGATGATGTTAGCTAAAATTAAAATCTGACCCGATTTTCAAAATTTTTTATAGGATTACTTGTTAAGCCAATACAAAGAACTGGTAAACTGTTTTCATCGATTGGACAATAAATGTGGTCTGTAGAGTGATTTCTTTAAAATTCGCATTTGGCCCAATACAAATTTGTATGGGACCAAAGGCGAATTTTCACAAAGTCTGACATCGATTTTTTCCCTTTGAGTTAAAACCAGTCTAATGGTTATATACCCCACATATATGAAGTACAAATTTCTTTCAGACAAATCTGAGTCGATTTAGCTATGTCCGTTCGCCTGTCTGTCTATTTAAAAATTTGAACGCTGCACTTTGGGGCTAGATTCCAAAAAAACGGAGATTAATTCAGGGAAGTATTTGGGTGATAAAATCTTAATATTTTTCGAATGTTTACACCTCAATTAATATAACGGAACACAGTTTTGGTGAAAATTATGGATTGGAAATGTATAGTCGAAGCCCTCATAAATGGGTACCATAAAAACTATGAAGTGTTTTTACGGTTTGGTCTACATTACTTATTTGATTAATCTAAAATCTTCCAACATGCTTAATTATTAGTTAAGTTAATATTTGACAAAAAAATTATAAAGTTAGGCCAATATTTTCGTGTAGATTCCATACAATGGTATCACCCGATTTTATGTTTTTCGGGGGTCTTGACCACATTTTTTTTGGTATATATCGACGCCTCCAAACAAAAGTATGCTAAGTCGCCTTAGCATGTTTTCAAGTTCTTTACATTTTTATATTTAACATCCATTAACTTAAATTCTGTCAAATTTTGGTAATGATTGGACAATCCGAACAGAAGTTATAAACAAATATTTACTTAGCATAGTACTGAAGGTCAAAAAAATTTCCAAACTTTTAGAGCTTGTCCTGCAAAAGTCGCTTTTCAGAATTAGCAAACTATTATTTGAAGGTGTCGAACGTCCTTTAACTTAAATTCTGTCCAATTTTGGTAATGATCGGTCAATCCGAACAGAAGTTATAAACAAATATTGACTTAGCATAGTACTGAAGTTCAAAAAAATGTCCAAACTTTGAGAGCTTCTCCTGCAAAACTCACTTTTTAGACTTAGCATACTATTATTTTGAGGTGTCGATATATCTGTAAATTAGAATTTATAGTTCTGAATGCCTAAAAATTCATCGTTCGAAAATTTGTCAATATAGGTCAAAGTTTTGGTATAGCCCCCATATAGAGGTGCAGTCAAATTTTGGGGATTTCGAACATTTTAGGCATATGTTTCATTTAAACTGGCTCAAATTGTGAATTGTGCATTTTGAAGGGATTGAAAATATTTGTATCAAACATTATTTCCATATATTCGTGTTTTGGAATAACCCCCATATAAAATATTCCGCTACTTTTTTAACTCTAAATACTTTTCAAAAAGAGGAGAACAAGTAAAAAAGTCTCAGTCGGCTTTGTCGACAGATACATATATACCCTCAGCCAATGTGAAGTGAAACTTTCGAATGTATTAAAGGTCTCTTCAGAATTTTGTGGCCCTTTTTGGACTTTTGTGGATTAGGAATTAACGGCACTAAGACACAAATGTTGAACCTTTGTGGGGGAGGTACCCTTAGGGAGGACCGATATGGGCCATTTTAGAACTTAAACTAATTTTTGACAAAATATTAGGAGATCCAATGTTTGGACCAAATTGATTGCCCCATTCAAGTGATATCGTCCTAGCATTTTAGTGACTTTTACCATCGTAATGAAGGTAGCGAATGCAAATAGCGAATGCAAATCGCTTCGAGAGCAGGTCTTAAATGAAACTTATCCGAAATTTTGTGTGAGACGTACCAGAAGGAGTAGACAAATATAGTCCATATTCGAACCTGATATATATCTGGTAGATAATTAGGATGTGCAATGTGTGGATTACATCGCTCACTCCCTTCAAAAGTTATCGTGCGCACAATTTTTCGGAACATTTTTGAACTTTTGTGGGGGAGGTACCTGAAGGAGTGGACCGATATGGCTTATCTTCAAACTTAAACTATGTTTGGACAAAATATTACTAAGGTCAAATGTTGGACCGAATCGGCTGATCCGTTCTAGAATTATCTTGCGCTCCATCCACTACACACGGTGTCATAGGGGCTTTTTGCAACTTTCAGGCTATTTTCTCAGGAAGTATGGACTTGCCCCTGATGAAACTTGTACCGTCGTATGGGGGGCAATGAACACAAGTTGTTGGAACAAACATTAAATCGATGCGAGAGGAGGTCCTAATCTGAACTTATCCGAAATTTTGTGTGGGAGGTACCCGAAGGAGTGAATCTATATATATTGGAACCTCATCTAAGTCTGCTTTTGAAAAAAAAATATAAAAAAATTTAAGCTTTTGAAAAAAAAAATTATAAAAAAATTCACGTTGTGCAAAGTATGGATCAGATCGGTTACTTCCTTCAATTTTGTTTTATTATATATTATTTTAAAGCGGGAATATTTTTATGTCTTTTTTGGAAATTTTTCTTTTTGTTCAAAAGCGTGGATATTTTAAAGTACTTTTTCCAAAAGCTTGATTTTGTTAAAAATGATTATTTTCAAAAGAGTAAATTTTTAACATTTTTTTTCAAAAATTTAAGTTTTTTAAAGCCTGCATTTTTATTAAATTTTTAAGAGGATTTATTTTTGTAACTAATTGTTCAAAAGCCTGGTTTTTGTTATTATATTTCTTCAAACGCAAGCATTTCTTTAAAGATTTTTTTTAAATATTTTTTTTCGTGGAAGCGTGGATTTTTTAAAAATATTGTTTTCATAAGTTTAGATTTTTTAAATATATTTTTTTAAAAGCGTGGGTTTTTTGAATAAATTGTTAAAACGCGCGGATTTTTCAAATATATATTTTCAGAAGTTTTAATTTTTTTAAATGTATCTTCACATAAGTGTTAATTTTTTTAAATATATTTTTTTAAAAGTGTGGATTTTCTGAGTATATTTTTTCATAAGTGTGTATTATTTTTAAATATATTTTTTCAAACGCATGGATTTTTTTAAATGTTTTTTTTTTCAAAAACGTGGATTTTTAAAATATTTTTATCAAAAGCGTGAAATTTTTAAATATTTTTTTAATATTTTTTTTCGAAAGCCTGGAGTTTTTAAATATTTGTTTTAAAAGCGGGGATTTTGAAATATTTTTTTTTCAAAAGCGTGAATTTTTTAAAAGCCTGGATTTTAATAAATATATTTTTTTTAATATATTAAATTCTTTTTCTTGTTCCGAAAAAGTACTTTTCAAAAGGTTGAATTCGAATTGAATTGGGAACAATTTTAATTTTGTTTTATTATATTTTTTCTTAAAGCGACGATTTTTTCATCGATTTTTTTGTTCAAAAGCGTGGATTTTTTAATGCTATTCTTTTCAAAAGCTTGAACTTTTTTATATTTTTTTTCAAAAGCTTGAATTGTTTAGAAATGTTTTTTTAAAGGCGTGAATTTTCTTTAATATTTTTTAATATCTTTTTTAATGTGTTTTTTTATAATATTTTTTAAGCGGATTCATTTTTGTTAACTATTTTTTTCAAAAGCATGGATTTTGTTATTAATTTTTTTCAAAGGCAAGTATTTCTTTAAAAATAGTTTTTTAAAATCATGTTTTTGTTGAAAATGTTTTTTCAAAAGGGTGGGTTTTTTAATACATTTTGTTAAAAGCGTTGATTTTTTAATATAATATAATATATAATATATAATTTTTTTAATATAATATATAATTTTTAAAGTGTGGTTTTTCATTTTTTTTACAAAAGCGTGTTTTTTAAATATTTTTTTTTTTCAAAAGCCTGTATTTTTTAAATTTATTTTTTTAAAATAAAAATTTTAAAAAAATATGTTGTCATAAGTGTGGATTTTTTAAATATGTTTTTTCAAAAGCATGGATTTTTTAAATATATGTTTTAAAATCATGGATTTTTTAAAAATATTTTTAAAAGCGTGAATTTTTTAAATATATTTTTTAAAAGCGTGGATTTTTTAAATATTTTTTTCAAAAGCGTGGATTTTTTAAATATTTATTAAAAGCGCGTATTTTTTAAATATTTTTTGAAAGCGCGTATTTTTTTAAATATTTTTTGAAAGCGCGTATTTTTTCAAATATTTTTTTTTCAAAACCGTGGGCTTTTGTAAATATTTTTTTTAAAAGCGTGGATTTTAACATATATTTTTCAAAACGTGGATTTTAACATATATTTTTTAATTGAATTAATTCTTATACAAAAGCTTGAATTTCTATTTTAATTTTTTTCAAAAGCGTGAATTTTTTAAAAAGCGTGGATTTTAATATATATTTTTCAATTTATTTAATTCTTTTTCAAAAGCTTGAATTTCTATTTTAATTTTTTTTCAAACGCTTGAATTTTTTAAATATTTTTTTAAAAGCCTGGATTTTAATAGGTATATATTTTTTAATTTAGTTAATTCTTTTTTAAAAGCTTGGGTTTCTATTTTACTTTTTTAAAAGCGTTGATTTTTTTACATATTTTTTCGAAAGCGTGAAATATTTTTTTTCAAAAGGGTTATGTTTTTTGTATACGAAATTTGTTCAATTTTTAAGTACACTTCTACTATTTGTTCTTCATAAACGTTTACTATGGAATAACTTTCACAAAATATTTTTAAAGACATGTTAAATTTATACTATGTTTTTTTAGAATTACTTTTTTACTTCATGTCCTAATCTTCTTAACTGCAACTTTGTTAAGGATTTAAAAAAGGGGGACAAAAACAAAACTATTCGTATGTATACTTCAAGCAATTTAAGAAACAGAAATACAATAACAGCTATAGAAAAAAAGATTTCCACTTTAAGTCATATTAAAATGACATTCAGCCATGGCCATTCATAAGAGTATTGATTAGTTCGTACCATGGATCCAACCATCCAACCGTTCATCTATCCATCCGACCATTGAAGAGATAGTAAACAAGACTTGCTTGCAATTTTTTCCAATTTCTTCTATTTGCTGGCCCTACATTGTCACGGTGCACACTTCAGTGATATCATTCTCTACAGCTACTGCTGCTCCTGTTGTGAGTGTGTGCGAGGTTTTTTTATTTTTCTAACTCTAGACACATTGAAAGATTAATATAATATCCAAAACCCACAAACAGTTTTTCTGCCCCTCATATACTTTAAGCTATTTCGAGTATTTGGTATCCTTTTTTTTCCTCCTATCATTCTCTCACTGGTATGGAGCTAAAGAAATATTTACACCATTAACATTGATTACCAGCACTAGACGGAATGACTGGATGGATGCCTGCCGGGGATAGCAGATTGCTTTGAGCTAAATGCCTGGCTGGATGAAGGACAGCCAAAGTGCCGCTGCCTGTAACTCTCAATGCAGGAAGAAAGGCTAAGGACCTTGTTGGTTGATGGTGTCTAGGCTGGTTTGTGTGACAACGACAAGTGTTCCCTGCCATGGAGTAGGGCAGCGGCATCAATTACTCTCTTTCAATATCAATGGCTGTAGGCTACTGAATGCCAATCGTGGTTTACTAGCTGTCATGGCTACTACTACAAACATCTCTCAGGCCGCAGCTTGCCAGCAGCGACAATGAAAATGCATTTCAAGTGATACTCTTAGAAAGCATCACTCAACTGTCAGCTTTTAATTTTTATTTTTTTTATGTCCTGGAATTTAGTTTTTTATCCATTCATCTTTTTTCTTTGTCATTCCTGTTGAAGTTGTTTTTTCATGTTTTTAGAAAAAAATTTCAAAGTCGTCGTGTGCATGTCAATCTACTTCTGGTAACAGTTTGAAGTTTCCATCGAACGTCAGAGTTGCCACATTTATTATTCTTGTTGTTATCGCTGCCACTATTGTTGTCGTCGCTACTGTTTTCACCATCAACATTGCCAACACCATCATTGAGGCGCCTGCCGTAGTCACTCTTAAGTGTGGTATTCTAGGCATTACTATACAGACAGGAAGAGCAAGATGTTGTTCCATTATATGCCAGCGATGTGGAATTGAGTTACTTTGTTAGTATGAATACAATGTTGCTATTGAATGAAGTAGCTAAACATTCCAGCTACTAGGTAACTAGTTTTAGGCAAATGATAGTAAATAATATTTAGAAAGGACTAAGGACTAGCAGTCAAGGATAATATTATAACAAGAAAAATTAATGGTGTATTAAAATTTTTAAAAGCTCGCGAGCTTTGAAGAAAAATTCTTTTTTTTTGAAAACCCACGGCTAAAAAAAATATTTTTAAAAAAACACATGGACTTTATAATATATAAATATTTTTCGAAAACCGACGGGCTGTGAAAAATATATTTAAAAATCCTTGGGCCTTCAAAAAGAATTTTTTTATAAATCAACAGTTTTTAAAAAATGGACTGTGAAAAAACATTTATTATAAATCAAAGGGGTTTTGAAAAAAGGCCACATTTGAAAAAATATTTTTTTGCAAATTCGCGTTTGAAAAATATATATTTTTTAAAATCCACATTTGAAACATTTTCAAAAAATCCACATATGAAAAAATATTTTTTACAAATCCACTTTTGGAATTTTTTTACACGTTTGAACATATATTTTTAATGAAAAATGCTTTAAAAAATCCAACATAGAAAAATATTTTTAAAAAAATATTTTTTGTTTATTTGTTTTATTTATTTATTTATTCGTTTTAGTCCTGTTTAGATGAGACAGTAAAAATCAAACCCAAGCTAATAAGACGAAGCCCAATTGGGGGTTTTGAAGTCTCAGTATGTACTTTCGAATCCCATATAGAAATTAACAATCGGTGACGACAAAATTTGGGGCTTTGGTCAGGAAAATCAACTTCTGAACAAACGTGCGACGCACAGTGTAGCCGCGTGGACAAAAATCAAAAAATGTGATGTTAACTTTTACATATGTTCATGTTTTTTTCTTACAGTAGACACATCCGATACAACGAATCTGAACGAATTTTGTCGATATGTGCATCCATAATGAAGTTATTGCTCTTTAAATATGAAAAATATTTCCCAGATAATTGAAAGCGATAATCATATGAAAATAGACGACATTTAAAATAACATTTTCTGAAAAGTTTGTTAATAATACTATTGAAAGTTTTGGATGGGAATTTTTGGGTGGGCTATAAATAAAAAATTTTAGTACAAAAAGTTGACATCAACTGCACATGAGCAAAGTACCGTTATCAAGAACTAACAATTTAAACTTTATCAAAAAATGTATAAATTCTTAATATTTCGTAGAGTATATCTTTTGATTGCCACCTGTTGCCACCTTGGCTCTTGATTTCCGTTGATTGGACATCTCTTCCGAAGCGAAATGTGTAAAAACATTCTGCCCATCCCTGCAACCTTCTGAGATATATCGGTTCAGATTTTATATAGCCCCCACATATATCTTTCCCCGATTTTGCTATAACTCCGTCAATTTTAATCGAATATCTTTCACTGATTTTGCTATAATTCGCTCAATTTTTATGAGTATCCTTCAAATTTAACATGGGAGGTTCCTCAGGCCCTGTTCAGTTTTACTGTTGACCTAGGTTGATGAATGTTTGCACAAGTACTTATGAGGACACAAGAATGAAGAAAAAATCAACTTTGTTCCATATCGGTTCAGGTTTGAACATAGCTTCGATATATAATTTCGCCCGATGTCACTCAATTACGTATAATTACGTCATATTTTACTAATTTAATCAATATCTCACATACATTGCGTGTTTAGTGCATCGAATACATAAAATCGGGCGAAAATATATGTACGAGCTATATCCAAATCTAATCCGATTTTTTTCAAAATCGGTGAAACTTAAAAAGGGCTTAAAAAACATCCCATGTTCAATTTGAAGACTATTTTCCAAAAATTTACCGATTTATAGCAAAATCGGTTAAAGATATATGAGGATTATATCCAAATCTGTACCGATTTTTGCGAAATCAAATCAAAATCGGTAAAACTGAACAGTGGCCTGAGGAAACATCCCATGTTAAATTTAAAGGCTATTCATCAAAAAAAAGCAAAATCGGGGAAAGATATATGTATATGGGAGCTATATCCAAAACTGTACCGATTTTTATGAAAATCGGTGAAACTACTCAGGGGCCTAAGAAAAAATCACATATAAAATTTGAAGGCTATCCGATTTTTGTGAAACTCGGTAGAGCTACTCAGGGGCTTAAGAAAATATTACATATTAAATTTGGAGGCTATTCGATCAAAATTGACCGAATTATAGCAAAATCGAGGAAAGATATATATGGGGGCTATATCCAAATCTGAACCGATATGGACTAAAGTTTAAAATTTTCATTCCTATGCCCTTGTAAGTACTTGTACAAAAATTCATCAACCTAGGTCAACTCCTTCTATTTTTGTCCACTTTTGTATGGAAGCGGCAACACTGTGCGACGCACATTGGGGCAAGATTCAAAAAAACGGAGATTAATTCAGGGAAGCATTTGAGTGATCTAATGTCAATATTTTTTGAATGTTTACACTTCAATCAATATAACGGAACACTGTTTAGGTACAAATTGAGGGATTGGAGAGGTATATTCGAAGCCCTCATAAGTGGGTACCATAAAAACTATGAAGTGGTTTTACGGATTTGCCTACATTTCTTATTTGATGAATCTAAAATCCTTTAATATGATAAATTTTTGATATTAATTAATATTTGACAAAAAATTATTAAGTTAGGTCATTATTTTAGTGTAGCTCCCATATAAGGTTATCTTCCGATTTGATGTATTTCGAGGGTCGTAACCACATTTTTTAGTACATTTATTTGAAATTAGGATTTATAGTTCCGAATGCCTAAGAATTCATAGTGTGAAAATTGGACAATATAGGTCAATGTTTTGGTATAGGCCCCATATAGAGGTAAAGTCAAATTTGGGGGTTCTCGAATATTTTATGCATATATTACAACTAAACTAGCACAAATTGCGAATTGTGCATTTTGAAGGGATTGAAAATATTTTTATCAAACATCATCTCTATATATACCCGTTTTGGAATAACCTCCATATAAAATATTCCGCTATTTTTTTAACTCCGAATACTTTTCAAAAATAGGGAAAAAATGGATACATTTTAAATTAATTTTTAATATGCTTCTAAATTTCTTTTTGCACTTTTGATACGTAAGAAATATTACTCTTTATACTCCCAAAAATTTATTTTTTATGGTGCTCTTTAAATTATTAAAAATTCTTTACCTTTATCACAGTGTAACTGTAGAAGTAAACAATATATGATCTTGACATTTTGGTTAAAGACTTAGAATTTTGTACCATATTACCATGTAACGACAGTTATACCAAAAACCGAATTTAATTTTTTTTAATTAATCTCTATTTTTCTCACGACCTCCTCGACACTCTTTTTTGTTATACTCCAATAGATTTCAAAATTATGCAAAATCTGCACACATTTTGACGAATTTTTTATACACAATTCTACAAGACTTTTTCAGTACAATTTTTTTCTAAAATATAAAGAATTACTTCTGTTTGAAATATCCATTTTGAAAATGTCAAGTTTATGTAGCAAAAACTACGTTATGGCGATTTAAAAGCAGCAAAATTTAATAGTTTTCACCTGTTTCTTAAATTTTAAAAATATGTTCAACTTTAACACTGTGCTACACGAAAAGTAAACAACATACGACTTTGCTATTTTGGCTAGTGAGGTAGAATTTTGTACTCGTTAACCCTGTCAAGACAGATTATCAAAAATTTGTGTTTCAATTTTTCAATTAAGACACGTTTTTTTCAATCTTGCCCCAATGTGCGACGTTTAAAAAATATTTTTAAAAATCCACTTTTTATAAAAAATATTTTTTAAAATTCAACGTTTTATAAAAATATTTCTAAAAATCAACGTTTAAGAAAAAATATTTTTTAGAAATCCACTTTTTTGAAAAAAAATTTTAAAAAATCTACGTTTTTGAAAAAAAAAAATATTTTTAAAACATCCACGTTTTTGAAAAAATATTTTTTTTAAATCCACGTTTTGGAAAAAACGTTTCTAAAAGTCACGTATCAGAAAAAAATATGTTTTTTTAATATCCACGTTTTTGAACAAAATATTTTTCAAAAATCCACGTCGTACAGTGGTTCAAGAAACGATTTTCCGGGACAAAAATCTAAATTTTGTTTTGTCGCAAATATTTAATTTCTATATGGGATTCGATAGTAAACATATTGAAACTAAGAAACCAAAGAATTAGGTAAAATTTTTGGAAGGTGTGCCAATAAAGACGAACATTTTTCCCATGTTTGAGAAATACGTAATTTTTATAAACTTCTGCAGAAAGAAATAGCTTTTTCTCGGGAACTATAACAGATATTGAGTTCTTTGATTTTTGCAAGATAGGTAGGATTGAGGTTAGGATTTTATGAAATTCCAAATTTAGTGGACTAGAACTTTTTTGAAACAACATGGAACAATGTTCTGTTTTCACAGAAAGATGCGAGAGAGTCTCATCTTTCAGTCTCTATATACTTTAGTTCCACTCCCGTTCCGTCCGTTTAACACTTTTTTAAATTTATTGAAATTACATGGGTAAAAATGAGTCTTTTTCCATACCATTTCCCATATATATTACAGTTTTTTTACACAAATTAACATTTTTTTGGAGTATATGAGTTTTTATATAAGTTATATAAGTTTTATGAAAACCTAAGGAGTATTTTTTTTAATTTAAAAAAAAAAATATTGAAAAAAACTAAAACTCCACGTCATTGAAAAAAAATTTAAATACCCACGCCATTGAAAAAATAATTTAAATACCCACGTCATTGAAAAAATAATTTAAATACCCACGTCATTGAAAAAATAATTTAAATACCCACGTCATTGATTTTTTTAAAAACCCACGTCATTGATTTTTTTAAAAACCCACGTCATTGATTTTTTTAAAAAATCACGTCATTGATTTTTTAAAAACCCACGTCATTGATTTTTTAAAAAAACCACGTCATTGATTTTTTTAAAAAAACACGTCATTGATTTTCATAAAAATCCACGTCATTGATTTTTTTAAAAATCCACGACATAGATTTTTTAAAAATCCGCGTCATTAATTTTTTTAAAAATCCGCGTCATTAATTTTTTTAAAAATCCACGTCATTGATTTTTTTAAAAATCCACGTCATTGATTTTTTTAAAAATCCACGTCATTGATTTTTTTAAAAATCCACGTGATTGATTTTTTTTTTAAATCCACGTCATTGATTTTTTTAAATCCACGCCGTTGATTTTTTTTAAATCCACGCCGTTGATTTTTTTTAAATCCACGCCGTTGATTTTTTTTAAATCCACGCCGTTGATTTTTTTTAAATCCACGTCATTGATTTTTTTAAAAACCCACGTCATTGATTTTTTTAAAAAAACACGTTATTGATTTTTTAAAAACCCACGTCATTGATTTTTTAAAAAAACCACGTCATTGATTTTTTAAAAAAACGCGTCATTGATTTTCTTAAAAATCCACGTCATCGATTTTTTTAAAAATCCACGTCATAGATTTTTTAAAAATCCACGTGATTGATTTTTTTTAAAAATCCACGTGATT
Organism: Musca autumnalis; assembly: GCF_047663935.1. Taxonomy (NCBI): domain Eukaryota; kingdom Metazoa; phylum Arthropoda; class Insecta; order Diptera; family Muscidae; genus Musca; species Musca autumnalis. The sequence goes on from NW_027411924.1 coordinate 91,866, forward strand.
GATTTTTTTAAAAATCCACGTGATTGATTTTTTAAAAATCCACGTCATTGATTTTTTTTTAAAAATCCACGTCATTAATTTTTTTTAAAGTCCACGTCATTGATTTTTTTTAAAAATCCACGTCATTGTTTTTTTTTTAAATCCACGCCAATGATTATTTTAAAAATCTACGTAATTGATTTTTCTAAAAATCTACGCCATTGATTTTTTAAAAATCCACGTCATTGATTTTTTTAAAAATCCACGTCTTGATTTTTTTAAAAATCCACGTCTTGATTTTTTTAAAAATCCACGTCATTGTTTTTTTAAATCCGCGTCATTGATTTTTTTTAAAATCCGCATCATTGATTTCTTTAAAAATCCACGTCGTTGATTTTTTTAAGATCAAATTTTTTTTTTTAAATCCACGTCATTGATTTTTTTTTAAATCCACGTCATTGATTTTTTTAAAAATCCACGTAATTTTTTTTTTAAATCCACGGCATTGACTTTTTTAAAAATTTACGTCATTGATTTTTAAAAATCCACGCCATTGATTTTTTAAAAATCCACGTCATTGATTTTTTTAAAAATCCACGCCATTGATTTTTTTAAAAATCCACGTCATTGTTTTTTTTTAAATCCGCGTTATTGTTTTTTTAAATCAGCGTCATTGATTTCTTTAAAAATCCCCGTCATCGATTTCTTTAAAAATCCACGTCATTGATTTTTTTAAAAATCCACGTCATTGATTTTATTAAAAATGCACGTCATTGATTTTTTTAAAAATCCACGTCATTGATTTTTTTAAAAATCCACGTCATTGATTTTTTTAAAAATCCACGTCATTGATTTTATTAAAAATGCACGTCATTGATTTTTTTAAAAATCCACGTCATTGATTTTTTTAAAATCCACGTCATTGATTTTTGTAAAAATCCACGTCATTGATTTTTGTAAAAATCCACGTCATTGATTTTTGTAAAAATCCACGTCATTGATTTTTGTAAAAATCCACGTCATTGATTTTTGTAAAAATCCACGTCATTGATTTTTGTAAAAATCCAAGTCATTGATTTTTTTAAAAATCCACGTCATTGATTTTTGTAAAAATCCACGTCATTGATTTTTGTAAAAATCCACGTCATTGTTTTTTTTAAAAATCCACGTCATTGATTTTTTTAAATATACATCATTGATATTTGTAAAAATCCACGTCATTGATTTTTTTTTAAATCCACGTCATTGATTTTTTTTTAAATCCACGTCATTGATTTTTTTTTTAAATCCACGTCATTGAAATATTTTTTTTTTTAAAATATACATCATTGAAATATCCACGTCATTGAAATATTATTTTTTTTTTAAAAAAATCCACGTCACTGAAATATTTTTTTTAATCCACGTCATTGAAATTTTTTTTTTTAATCCACGTCATTGAAAAATTTTTTTAATCCACGTCATTGAAATTTTTTTTAAAAATCCACGTAATTGAAAAAATGTTCAAAAATCCACGTCATTGGAATATCTTTTTTGAAAATTTTTATAAATCCACGTCAATGAAATTTGTTTTTAAATCCAAGTCATTGATTTTATTTTTTAAAATCCTCGTCAATGAAATTTTTTTTTTTAAGTCCACCTCATTGATTTTTTTTAATCTACTTAATTGAAAAAAATATTCAAAAATCCACGTCAATTAAAAATCTTCATTGAATAAATTTTATAATCCATGTCAATGAAAATTTTTTTAATAATCCACATTTGATTCTTTTTTATCCACGTCATTGGAAAACACGTCATTGATTTTTTTAAAAATCCACGTCTTGATTTTTTTAAAAATCCACGTCTTGATTTTTTTAAAAATCCACGTCATTGTTTTTTTAAATCCGCGTCATTGATTTTTTTTAAAATCCGCATCATTGATTTCTTTAAAAATCCACGTCGTTGATTTTTTTAAGATCAAATTTTTTTTAAATCCACGTCATTGATTTTTTTTTTAAATCCACGTCATTGATTTTTTTAAAAATCCACGTAATTTTTTTTTTAAATCCACGGCATTGACTTTTTTAAAAATTTACGTCATTGATTTTTAAAAATCCACGCCATTGATTTTTTAAAAATCCACGTCATTGATTTTTTTAAAAATCCACGTCATTGTTTTTTTTTAAATCCGCGTTATTGTTTTTTTTAAATCAGCGTCATTGATTTCTTTAAAAATCCACGTCATAGATTTCTTTAAAAATCCACGTCATTGATTTTTTTAAAAATCCACGTCATTGATTTTATTAAAAATGCACGTCATTGATTTTTTTAAAAATCCACGTCATTGATTTTTTTAAAAATCCACGTCATTGATTTTTTTAAAAATCCACGTCATTGATTTTATTAAAAATGCACGTCATTGATTTTTTTAAAAATCCACGTCATTGATTTTTTTAAAAATCCACGTCATTGATTTTTGTAAAAATCCACGTCATTGATTTTTGTAAAAATCCACGTCATTGATTTTTGTAAAAATCCACGTCATTGATTTTTGTAAAAATCCACGTCATTGATTTTTTGTAAAAATCCACGTCATTGATTTTTGTAAAAATCCAAGTCATTGATTTTTTTAAAAATCCACGTCATTGATTTTTGTAAAAATCCACGTCATTGATTTTTGTAAAAATCCACGTCATTGTTTTTTTTAAAAAATCCACGTCATTGATTTTTTTTTAAATATACATCATTGATATTTGTAAAAATCCACGTCATTGATTTTTTTTTTAAATCCACGTCATTGATTTTTTTTTTAAATCCACGTCATTGATTTTTTTTTTAAATCCACGTCATTGAAATATTTTTTTTTTAAAATATATATCATTGAAATATCCACGTCATTGAAATATTATTTTTTTTTTAAAAAAAATCCACGTCACTGAAATATTTTTTTTAATCCACGTCATTAAAATTTTTTTTTAATCCACGTCATTGAAAAATTTTTTTAATCCACGTCATTGAAATTTTTTTTAAAAATCCACGTAATTGAAAAAATGTTCAAAAATCCACGTCATTGGAATATCTTTTTTGAAAATTTTTATAAATCCACGTCAATGAAATTTGTTTTTAAATCCAAGTCATTGATTTTATTTTTTAAAATCCTCGTCAATGAAATTTTTTTTTTAAGTCCACCTCATTGTTTTTTTTTAATCTACTTAATTGAAAAAAATATTCAAAAATCCACGTCAATTAAAAATCTTCATTGAATAAATTTTATAATCCATGTCAATGAAAATTTTTTTAATAATCCACATTTGATTCTTTTTTATCCACGTCATTGGAAAACATGTTAATAATCCACGTTTGATTTTTTTTAAATCCCCGGCATTTAAAAAAAATTAAAAAATAATTGAATTTTTTTTTTTTTAAATCCACATTTGAAAACTATTTTTTGAAAATATACGTCATTGAAGAACATTTAAGTAATCCACGTTTGAAAAAATATTTTTTTTTTTTTTTAATTGAAGACACTGGCGCGACGTGTGTTGTTTTTGCTGTAAAGCAGACCAACCAAATTTTGGTGTGTGCATTTGTCGAAATTCGACGACACACACAAGTGGATGAGGTTTGAATTGTTTCGCAGACACTTTCGTCGGAGTTGTATGAGGTTGCCAAGGAAAAACTTCTCATTGAACTTTTTTCTTTGCTTACCTTTATACTTCGAGCTGACGATTGATGTTTGGGTATAAAAAGTTTCTTGTTGAAGAAGTTATTGAAAAATAACTTCGGTGGAGAATATCCACAAACAAGTAACAAGGGAACTGATGAGATCCAGTGGCGTGGATCGAAACTATAGTATTCCCTGCCTTACCCCTTGGCGAACAATGCCAAATCTTTTCCACTAATAAAATAGTTGTTTTAAAATATTAAAACAACAACAATGGGATTAAGCCAGACTATTTTGAAAAAACAAAATATTTTTTTTTTAAATTCGGGTCATTGAAAAAATATTTTAAAAATTCACATTAGATAAAATATTTTTAAAATCCACGTCTTGGAATTTTTTTTAAATCCACGTTTTTTTAAAATCCATAAAATCCTTTGAAAAAAATGTTTTAAAATATCCAATTCTTTCGAAAAATTGTTTTTTAAATATCTACATTTTATAAAAATCCCTGTCATTATTAAAAAAACCACTTATAAAAATATGTTTTAAAATCCGTGTTTGAAAAAAATGTTCTTTAAAAAAAAGAAGTCGTTGAAAAGAGAGAAGTCTCCCTTGTCCCACCTGGGATGTTTGTGGAACAATTATTATTATAAAGCTTTTAAAAAGAATATTTTTTAAAACACAACAAAATATATTTTTTAAACATTTATTGGATGATTTTTGAAAAATATTCTTTAAAAATCCACGTTTTTTTTTTGGCGTGCTACTTCATCGCACCCAACTGTTGGACAAAAAAACCAAACCCATTTATATATTTCATCAGAATATTTATAGCAAAAGCCAAAGGAAGACAACTAAATTGTTGTGGGCCACAACAAGAATTTAACAGCTATAGTTGTGAATAGTCTAGTGGTAATAAATGGAACAGCAGGCGAGACGGAATGACAGGTACTTATTGTTCTTTTCACTTTACACTTGGAGTATACTTCTTCTTCTTCGTCGGCTTGTTCTACTCCGACGTACTATTGAAGTCAAATGATAGTGACAAAATTGCCAATTAGTCACCTGTCAAAGTGTGGCGCATACAAGAATATTTTGTAAAAGGCAGTGGAATAAAAAAATATGAAACCCATAGTTGAGTAACGATTTTAACTACAATGTGGTTATTTGTTGTTGTGTAAGAATAATGGTGAACAGTTGGAATGACTTAAACTATATCAACGGGTCGTTTTTTGCTGGGAATATCAACTAAAAGTTATTAAGGCCAACAACAAACAGAACTACCACCACAACTAGTACTGTAACCACCATCAGCTACCTAGGTCATTGACTTGGATTATGGTTTATTTGTTTGTGGATTATTCATACTACCGCGTTCCATATATAAACCATAGACGGGAATCTGCAGAACCAACACAACCACCAAAGATAGACTCTTGGCAAACCATATCATTTTATTTTCCAGTGTCTGGCTAAAGGCTGTTTTTTGTTTGTCTGCGATTGTATTCCCAGCAACCAAGCTCAGTGCTGCTGTTAGAGTTATCCTGGCGTTTTAGATTAAACCAGCAACCACAAGTTGCACAAAAGTCTAAAGATCAAAGAGGTGGCAGCCGTAACAGCAATGGTGTGTTTGTTCTTCATTGTATTGGCTAGAATAGCTGTGGCGCTTTTTTGTCTGTGGTAAGTCTCTCTATATCATCTCTCTCGCTCTTTACTACATTTGCATAAATAATAAACAGATAGATGGTCGGACAGACAGACAGCCAGACCGACCGATGCAGATGTTCTGAATAGTTTTTCAATTAGAAAAATGCATTAAAATAAAGTATTTATGTCCTTTTGTTGTTGGGAAACTTTGTGTCATCGTTGGTGTTTAGTGGTAAACACGTATTCGTGTTCGTGTGCGTGTGTCTGTTTGTTTCTTTGCTTGCCTGTCTGTGCTCTGTCGTTAATCAGCTGAAAATTTATTGCAATTTCCATTCATGCATCTAATTTCAAAAGTTTAGAATCACAATCAATAGGGAAAATGAGGGGGGGACGGTTTATGTCATTTAATGTTATTGAAAATTTTAATACGTGCTAATCCTCTATCGTCGCAATGAAAGAGAAATATTTATAATGCAATTGAAATAATAATACTAAACATATAAATGAAATGAAATTAAGTTGTATTCGGATTTGTGTTATTTGAAATATTATCTGTTGATCACAAATAAATATACAATTTAATGTAGAGCTAATAAGAATACTGTTTATTTAATTAATGATTTTAAATAATTTTTCGTATCCACAGTCATTTCATATCCAAAAGTTATATATGGTTTCATCAGATCAGATGCTTGATACAAATAAAAATTGAAAATAGTATCTCTGACCCCAGTGGCGGTAAACTTTGCCTTTGCATTAAAATGTTCCAAAAAGAAAATGTTGGCAATTTTTTGATCGGTTTTGGGTGTATATCAGCAAATGTTGTTATTAAGAACGGTTTGTTTGTACTGCATCGAACAGGTGGTACAGTCACGACCAGGGACTCAGTTGCTTGTGGAAAACAAATAATTGCAAAATCGGATACCAGAGGTCTCTGCCAAGAAACACATGAGACGATAACAATACTAAGTGTACCGATCATATGCAAATCATAGCGAGAAAATTCAAGTTGAAAATTGAAAAATTGTAAGAAAAGGAGTGAGTCAGAACTATGTCCAAAATGTAACCAAAAGAAATTGTACGGATATGACGAACGCATACCTAGGAAATTAAGACATTTATGTTCCTCTCATAGAAATAAACAAGACCGCATGTTTCAGTTGAAGTGCAGCATGTCTACTCCCAAACATAGCATAAGCAATAATAGTGAGTGAACAGTGTGAACTACTAACGACTGCTAGTCTCATAAGATGAACTAAGAATAGAATAACACTATGCAACACTGAAAATGCAAACAACTTCTAATGTGAATTTTTGAAAGTACATATTTAGACTACAAAAACCCTAGTTGGGTTTTGTCCTGTCAGATGCACTTCGGATTTTATGGCCTCATCTAAACCGGGCTAAAACTACACTAAAACTACACTTCTCAGAAACGAATAGGAATTTGGCTTTGCTGTCCTTAGCAATATTGTAGCTCTAAACCAGTAGAACTTATCTGCTGAACAGACCACATAAGAAAAACTTCAACTAGGGCATCAAAATCTAACCAAGTAGCCTTTTGCAAAAATCATCCAAATAATGTTCTCAGCAATTCTTCAGAACATTCTGAAATTCTAAAATGCTTATTTCATGTTGTTTCATCGGTATTTGGTATCATACCTTGTACAACATCTATTTCAAACACAGTTCACACCAATAATTATTCTCGCATCTCGGATTTCACTACATTATTGACATATTTAGGAATCGTCGTTGAAAAATATAGTGAAAACAAGTAAAAAAGTGTATATTGGAACAATTTTTCCCCAAAAAAAGTATGTATTTAAGGGGTTTTAAAAATGTTGGGCGTTTGAACCGACAGAAATGTTGATTAGGATTAAAAATCAAAAGTTTTGCGGAGGAGATACTAAAAGGAATGGATCGACATTGACCATTATGGAAGTGGATGTCCAGCCACTACATATGGTACCTATGGGGTTTTTACACCCTTCAGGCTGTTTTCTCAAGAAGTATCGACTTGCCCCTGAAAAAACCTTTTACCATCGTAATTGAGGCAGCGAATGCAAGTTGCTTCAACAAAAATAAAAGTGATTCGATATCAGGTCTTAAAGTGAACTAATCCGAAATTTTATGTGGGAGGTACCGGATGGAGTAGACAAATATAGTCCATATTTGAACCTGATCTATATCAGGAAGATATATTTTTGGGGTGTGTAAAGTAAGGACCAATTCGTCCACTCCCTTCAAGAGTTACCATACGAACAATTTTTCCGAACATTTTTGAACTTTTGTGGGAAGGTTCCTGAAGGAGTGGACCGATATAGCTTATCTTCGAACTTAAACTATGTTTGGACAAAATATTACTAAAGCCAAATTTTGGACCGAATCGGCAGATCCCTTCTAGAGTTATCTTGCGCTCCAACCACCTCATTCGGTGTCATAGGGTTTTTTTGCAACTTTCATGCTATTTTCTCAGGAAGTATGGACTTGACGCTAATGAAACTTATACCGTCGTATGTGAATACAAGTTTCTAAAACAAAAATCAGATGGCCCTAAACTGAACTTTTCCGAAATTTTGTGTGGGAGGTACCCGAAGGAGTTGACCGATTGAGTCCATATTGAAACTTTATCTAAGTCTGGTACAAATTTCACGACCAAATCGGTTACTCCCTTCAAGAGTTATCGTATGCACAAATTTTTCGAACATTTTCGAACTTTTGTGTGGGAGGTACTGGAAAGAGTGGACCGATATAGTCCATCTTCATCTTAAGTTTGGGCAAAATATTACGAAAGCCAAAATTTGAACCGAATCGGTTCATCCCTTCGAGAGTTATCGTGCGCTCCAGCCAGACAGACGGACGGACATTGCTAAATCAACTCCAAATTGGCTGAAACACAATTCGTCCAAACATACTTGGATTCTAAAACCATTATTTCGATGAGGCACATTTTGCCCGTATGAAAGAGTATATACCCTCGTTAGTATAAATGCTGAGGGTATAACAACGTGATAGAGGCATTTTACAACAATATCATGTTCTGAAGGGTTGTGTATTACAGTCCAGCGAATATTTTTCCCAAAGAAACGTTAAGAACAAATTAACAGTTTTGGAGATATAGTGCGAAATGTTAATTTGTATACATTTCGCACTATATCTCCAAAACTGGAATTTTTAGATATATTTGGAAATGTGAGGCAGTAAATGCAGTTTATCGAGTTCATTATTTCTCCAAATATTTTATTCTTGTCCTTATCTGCAAATTTACTTCAGAGGTCGGAAGAAGATTCGCATTGGTTTCAGAGATATAGCCCAGAATTTCTTTAAAAAATCAATATTTAACCATGTTTAGATGGGGCCATAAAATCCGAGCTGGATCTGACACAACAAAACCCAACAAGGGCTTTTTGTCGTTTGGGTCTGTAGTTTCAAAAAATCCTCAGTTCGAATTGTTTGCACAAGATTGCCTTAAAAATGTTGCACAGTGTAATACAATACTTTATATCTTTTTTCATTTGAATCTTTCATGGAAGTCTCGTTCTTATATCATGACCTATCCAGGAAAATAGCGTCCTTTTTTCTTAAATAAATATATATGTTTGTTTAAATATTTATTTTTAAATTCGCGTCATCAAAAAAGATTTTTTTAAATCCACGTATTTAATTTGTTCTAATTCGCGTCATTAAAAATAAAAATAAAAAATCTATATTTTTCAAAAATCCTCATATTTTAAGAAGCTAATTTTTTAAAAATTCACAGCTTTGAATTTAAAAAAAAGATATTTTTTAAAAATCCAATTCTTTATATTTAAAAAAAAATATTTTTTTAAAAATCCACGTATTTAAATTTTTCTAATTCACGTCTTTGATATTTTAAATTCGCGTCATTAAAAATAAAATTTGAAAATCTAATTTGTTAAGAATCCTGATATTTGAAAAATTAAATTTTTAAAAATCCTGATATTTGAAAAATTAAATTTTTTAAAAATCCTGATATTTGAAAAATTAAATTTTTTAAAAATCCTGATATTTGAAAAAAATATTTTTTTTAAAAAAATCCTAATATTTGAAAAATTTAATTTTTTAAAAATCCACGTCTTTAAATTTAAAAAAAAATATATTGTTTAAAAATCCACGTCTATAAATTTTGAAAAAAAAAAAATATTGTTCAAAAATCCAAGTCTTTAAATTTTGAAAAAAATATTGTTTAAAAATCCACGTCTATAAATTTTGAAAAAAAAATATTGTTCAAATATCCAAGTCTTTAAATTTTGAAAAAAATATTGTTTAAAAATCCACGTCTTTGAATTTTGAAAAAAAAACATATTTTTTAAAAATCCACGACTTTGAATTTTGAAAACAAAATACTTTTTTTTAAATGAACTTGTTTGAAAAAATATTTTTTTAATTCATGTCTTTGAAAAAAAAATTAAATGTAATTCGCAAAAAAGACATTTTTCAGGTATTTAAATTTTCAAAAAAAAGTATTTAGAAAAAACCACGTTTTTGGAAAAAAAAAAATAAATTTAGTCCCTTAAAAGGACTATTTTGAAAAACAAAATTGAAATTTGAAAAAAATGTCATTGAAAAACGTACTTGTTTTTTAATTGAAGTCTTTAAAAATATTTTTTTTTAATCCATACCTTTAAAAAAATTAAATTTAGACCTTGAATAAGTAAATGTTCCTCGTCTTTACAAAAATATATATTTATTTTTTAAATCCACGCCTTTGAAAAATAAATATTTTTTTAATCCAGGTCATTGAATAACAAATATTTTAAATTTACGTCTTTAAAAAATACTTTTTCTTCTAATTTATTATTTTAAAAATTATTTTTAAAATTCACGTT
>NW_027411925.1:0-101967 GCF_047663935.1 Musca autumnalis
GTTGCCATTACGAGCTCGTGGTCGCTATCAATATCGGCGCTACGTTTGGTGCGCACATCTAAGAGTGAGGTTCTCCATGATTTCCTGATGCATATGTGGTCGATTTGATTTTGTGTTTTGCCATCTGGAGATGTCCATGTATACTTGTGTATCCTTTTATGTGGGAAAAGTGAGCCTCCTATTACCAGCTGCGTTGCTTGACAAAATTCAACCAGACGTTCGCCATTGTCATTCCTCGTACCCATTCCGTGCTTTCCCATGATGTGGGATAGTCCTTAATTTTCACAACCGATTTTTGCGTTGAAGTCGCCAAGTAGAATCAGCAAGTCTCTGTTGGCTATACCATTTATGGTGGTGGTCAATTGTTCGTAGAACATTTTTTTCACTGACTACTCTGCTTCTTCGGTGGGTGCATAACATTGGATGATGGTGACAAATTTTTTAATATGGGAATAGCACCGCGCTGTGATTATTCTATCGTTCATTGGATTGTACGAGTAGAGGGATTTTTGCATGTTATTTGAGATGATAAAGCCTACACCACTTTCGCTTTTGTCATCCTTTCCACTATAAATAATTTTGTTTCCATTGGCAGACGTCAGGTCTCCATTGCCACGCCATCGAATTTCGCTAATGCCAAGGATGTCAATTTTGAGTTCGTTCATTTGTTTTTCGACTTGTGCAAGCCTTGATGTTTATCTTAGGGTCCTCACGTTCCATTGTGCTATTCTTATCCGTTTACGAGTGCCAGATGTTGTCATCGGGTTTGGGGGAGTTCTTTGTTTATTTCTTGTATATGTTTCATTAATCGTGGTTATTTCAGACAAGCGGGTGATTGGTCCACTGTGTCCTATGATGGTATTGGGGCTGCCCATTTAATGCCACCATCCTGGCTTTTACTGGGAACTCTTCTATATGGAGCCGCTTGATGCAAGACGGACGTTCGATAATATGTTCACTCTCGCAGTTCCTTTGCCGTTTTGTTCAGTGTTCGAAACACGCTTCCGGATTATTGTATATATCGCTGTTCCGATCCATCTGATCTCCAACGGTATACACTACGTATTCAGCTGCTGCCCTGCGTACGACTTGTTGGTCCACGGGAGGTATTTTATTTCCCTCCTACCCTTCGGCTAAGCCGAGGAGCATTCCCCCATCCGCCACCCGGGGGACGCGCCCGATGGCGGTTTCAAGTTCCCCACACGGGACAATATTTAAGATAGAAGTTTGAAATTTGAAACAGAGTATAACAGAGTATATACTTACTTACTTAGCTGGCTCATTACAGAACATTTGTTCATAGACCGAACTAAGAAAATATCTCCAATTCTCTCTGTTTAGTGCTTCGCTTTCTCGCGGTATTCCAGAAAGCGAAGCACTTGTTATCTCTTCATCCACTTGTTTGCGCCATCTATTCTTTGGCCTGCCAATTCTGCGTGCACCGACATGAGGCTCGGATTTGTACGCCTTTTTAACGGGTTCATCATCGCTCATTCTTATTATATGGCCTAGCCAACGGAATCGCTGCATCTCGATACGTTTAACTATATTGATGTCGCTGTATAGCAGAAATAGCTCGTGGTTCATACGACGTCGATATTTTCGTATCTGCTTGCGCAAGTATCCAGGGTTCGGAACCATACATCAGCACGGGTAGTATCAGTGTTTTGTAAAGCGTTATTTTTGTTTGACGAGTTGTGGCCTTGTTTTGAAGTGCTTACTTAAGCCAAATTAGCATCTGTTGGTCAATACAATCCTTCTTTTTATTTCACAGCTGATGTCGTTTGTTGTGTTTACGGCGGTACCGAGGTATACGAAGTCTTTTACCACCTCAAAATTATAGGAACCAATTTCAACTTCAATGGACGCGTCGACACCATCAACTTGGTCTTCTCGCCGTTTACCGCCAGACCCACTTTAGCAAATTCTCCTTTGACATTCATAAAGGTAGCGGTTACTTCTTTTACTGATCGTCCCATGATGTCCATATGATCAGCATAAGCAAGTAACATGTGGCTATTGGTGTAGATTGTCCCAATTATTTTGACGTATGCCTCCCGTATAACCTTTTCTAGCAGGATGTTGAAAAGATCACACGAAAGGCTGTCTCCTTGCCTGAAACCTCTTTTGGTGCAAAATTCTTCGGAAAGGTACTTTCCTATTTTAACTGAAGATCTTGTGTCAGTTAGAGTCATTTAACAAAGCCGAATGAGCTTTGCGGGGATACCAAATTCAGACATGGCTTGGAATAGCTTTGAACGTAGCGGGCTGTCGAAGGCTGCTTTATAATCGACAAAAAGGTGGTAGGTGTCGATCTGCATCTCTTGGGTCTTCTCCAGGATTTACCGCAGGGTAAATATCTGGTCAATGGTGGACTTGCCAGGTCTAAAGCCGCATTGGTATGGTCCAATTATTTCGTTGACCATGGGCTTTAGTCGTTCGCACAATATCCCTGACACGATCTTTAGCAATAGGGGCAATAGGGAGTAGCATATAGTCTTATCTCCTTTCTTGTGGACGGGGCACAGGATACTCAGGTTCCAATCGTCGGGTACTCGTTCTTCCTGTCAGATGGTGCTAACTAGCTGATGAATACACCTTATCAGCGTGTCCCCTCTGGTTTTAAACAGCTCGGCTGGTACGCCATAGGCTCTTGTTTTCAACAGTTTTGAAAAATGTTTTTTCCATATCCAGAGCACATTATCTGTATCAGTTACTAAATTACCTTGCTGGTCTCTACAGGAGAATGTGCATGTACCAAAGCCATCAGTTGACTCTTTACACTCTCGCTTTTCCATCTCTTCTTTTCTCCCGATATCTCTCTCGTGCGCTACGCGTTGCTACGGATTGTAAAGTAGCCATGTATGCCGCATTTTTCTCTTCGGTAGCAGCACGACACTCCTGATCATACCATGGATTCCTTGGTAGAGGTGTCTGGTATCCAAGTATGGATTTTGCGGCTGTTTGCATGGAGTGGGCAATACTTTGCCATTGCGCTGATATGTTATCGGGATGAAGAGTGCTTTGATTAAGCAATTGGGATAGTTGAATGGAATATGCTGTGGCTATCTGTTGTGATTGAAGCTTACCGATGTCTGACTTTCGTGTTGTGTCTGTTCGTACTTTGTTTGCTACGTTTAACCGGGTTGTTGTTGTAGCAGCATTTAAACCTACGTAGAAGCATAGCCGGGTGCGTACCTTTGCTGCAACAATGTAGTGGTCCGAGTCTATATTTGCTCCTCGGAACGAACGCATATCCACCACGCTCGATGACGTGATCAATTTGATTTCTTGTTTTCTGATCTATAGACAGCCTAGTGCCCTTATGGATGTCGAGATGTTGAAATCTGGTGCTGGTAACTACCTTGCAGCAACATAGTCCAATCCGTAGTCCCTCAAATGGACACAAGCGTGGATAAGCACCCACTTCCAATATCTATTACATCTTAGTTTGGTTGTGGTGGATGCGGCTGTGACAAACCGAACACATGCAAATTGCTCCTGGGGTTTCCTTCTTTCTTTCGCAGAAAAAATATAGAAAACGCTAACTCAGAAAACGCAAACTCAGAAAACGCATTTTTGAGTTATGCCGCTCTTTGAATAAATGAGCGATATGTACACGGAGGCACCTGCTAAACGGAACGCCTATGACCACACTGCATCATCCGGGTAAATCCGGTGTAGAAAAACCCACAGTGGGATTGTTGTTAGTGAAGTGACACATTGGGGGATATATAGATTCCTCAAGTGTAATACATGGGTTAAGAACCTTGGATTTGATAAAGCATTGTTTGAGTGCCAAGATTACGGCGTGGCTGTCGACAAACACCAGTACATGGCTTTTACCGTACGGGATGACATCATTTCTCCGGATATGTTAACATTGACCATATCAATCTAGGAAAACCTTGGTAGGCTAGTTCGCAGAGATGTTTATCAACCTGCTTATGTATTTTGAAACGAAAATGTGTGCGTATGAAATATTTTGGGAATATTATTCCCTTTGCTTTTGCTTCAAAAAAAAAAAAAAAAAAAAAACAACAAATTTGAAAACACACTCGATTTTGATAGTGTTTCTTACGAATTTATTTTTATATCGACATACATAAACAGGAAGCATGTCTTAAGTAACCCTAACCCTATTTAGGAATGTAGCCGTGCTCTCCTGTTACAAATTCGAATAATGATTCACCTCTGCAGTTGTGGTGGGTTGGAATCCTCGTATGATATATAGACGGAAGCCAGAACAATGGACTTCCTTCGGTAAACATTTTGAAATGATCCTCGAACAGATTTAAACTTCGCTTAATCCACTTTATAACTTGTGATAGAAACCGAATAAATTGACCGATAGACGGATGGACAAAGTTAGATCGACTCCTTCCTTATCATAATAACCTCGTCTCGCTTTGTTTTTATCTTCCACGACAAATTGTTGGCAACTATTACATACAGTATTACACACTATTCACATACAGTTCTGTGTGATTTCAATTCGTGGATTTTCTACCGCAAAAACATGTAAATTTTGTACAAAATATACAAATCCTTGTTGTTTGTTTCTTCCAAGCTAAAAATATGCCAAGTCCTACAGTTTTGAATAGAAGGCGGTATGGAGGCGTTATTTAACAGAAGCATAACTTGTAGTTGTAGGTGGTGTACGGAACAGATTATTTATTAACCTCTTTGCCGAAGGATTCGCAGAAACTAAAAACTTAAAAATAAAGATATCTTTAATTACATGTAAGCGATTTATTATATCGGGAACTCTATAATTTAGGCAAAATATGTATGTATATTATTTTTTGTATCTCAGATTTGTTTGTTAATTTGTTTGCTTTATTGCTAAATCATTTGACATGCTAGAACATTTTCAAATTAAACTGAAATAAATGATTGGTTATTCATTCGACACACAAAATCTAATTATAATTTGGGCATCATCATTATTTCGTATCATTGCGGTCAGCAAATGATAATTTCAGGTTTTCTCTTTTACGAAAATTTGCTTGATTTTACGTAATTTGATACAACATTTTTGCATTTAGTGTGGTTTTGAGTTGCCGCCTTCCTGATTCGTAAAATAATTCGCACCAAAACAACATGGCTGCGTACCACAATAACTTGGCATGGGTCCATTTGTAGGTTGCATTGAAAATTAGAGAGAATTGACCAAAGTTAAACCAAGCATACAATCAACAATCTAATGGAACGCCGGAATATTTACGATTGCATCAGAATTATTATAATTATTAGGACCAGCAAACATTGCAGAATTTAAGGAATAAACGTAATCGTATCGACAAAAAATTTCTTATAGAAATTTTGTCGATGATATGAACAAAAAATTTGCTATAGAAATTTCGACAAAAAAAAAATCCAATAGAAATTTTGTCGATATAAATTTCCTGTTTTTTCAAAATAGTCTGGCTTAATCCCATTGTTGTTGTTTTAATATTTTAAAACAACTGTTTTATTAGTGGAAAAGATTTGGCATTGTTCGCCAAGGGGTAAGGCAGGGAATACTATAGTTTCGATCCACGCCACTGGATCTCATCAGTTCCCTTGTTTCTTGTTTGTGGATATTCTCCACCGAAGTTATTTTTCAATAACTTCTTCAACAAGAAACTTTTTATACCCAAACATCAATCGTCAGCTCGAAGTATAAAGGTAAGCAAAGAAAAAAGTTCAATGAGAAGTTTTTCCTTGGCAACCTCATACAACTCCGACGAAAGTGTCTGCGAAAACAATTCAAACCTCTTCCATTTGTATGTGTCGTCGAATTTCGACAAATGGAGAATATCCACAAACAAGAAACAAGGGAACTGATGAGATCCAGTGGCGTGGATCGAAACTATAGTATTCCCTGCCTTACCCCTTGGCGAACAATGCCAAATCTTTTCCACTAATAAAATAGTTGTTTTAATATATTAAAACAACAACAATGGGATTAAGCCAGACTATTTTGAAAAAACAAAATTGCAAACGCTATCCCAATAAAAAAACGCCACAATGCTTCAGATATAAATTTCCTATAGAAAAGTTCACCGGAGATGACTTTTCCAATACAAAAGTTCACCGGAGATGACTTTTCCCATACAAAAATTCACCGGAGATGATTTTTCCAATACAAAAGTTCACCGGAGATGAATTTTCCAATACAAAAGTTCACCGGAGATGACTTTTACAGTACAAAAGTTCACCGGAGACGACTTTTCCTACACAAAAGTTCAGCGGAGATGATTTTTCCTATACAAGAGTTCACCGGAGATGACATTTCCTATACAAAAGTTCACCGGAGATGACTTTTCCTATACAAAAGTTCACTGGAGATGACCTTTCCCATACAAAAGTTCACTGGAGATGAATTTTCCAATACAAAAGTTCACCGGAGATGACTTTTCCTATACAAGAGTTCACCGGAGATGACTTTTTAAATACAAAAGTTCACCGGAGATGACTTTTCCCATACAAAAGTTCACCGGAGATGACTTTTCCCACACAAAAGTTCACCGGAGATGACTTTGCCAATACAAAAGTTCACCGGAGATGACTTTCCCTATACAAAAGTTCACCGGAGATGACTTTTCCCATACAAAAGTTCACCGAAGATGACTTTTCCTATACAAAAGTTCACCGGAGATGAATTTTCCAATACAAAAGTTCACCGGAGATGACTTTTACAATACAAAAGTTCACCGGAGATGACTTTTCCTACAAAAAAGTTCAGCGGAGATGACTTTTCCTATACTAAAGTTCACCGGAGATGACTTTTCCAATACAAAAGTTCACCGGAGATGACTTTTCCTATACAAAAGTTCACCGGAAATGACTTTTCCCACACAAAAGTTCACCGAAGATGACTTTTCCTATACAAAAGTTCACCGGAGATGACTTTTCCCATACAAAAGTTCACCGGAGATGACTTTTCCCACACAAAAGTTCACCGGAGATGACTTTGCCAATACAAGAGTTCACCGGAGATGACTTTCCCTATACAAAAGTTCACCGGAGATGACTTTTCCCATACAAAAGTTCACCGGAGATGACTTTTCCTATACAAAAGTTTACCGGAGATGACTGTTCCTATACAAAAGTTCACCGGAGATGACTTTTCCTTTACAAAAGTTCACCGGAGATGATTTTTCCTATACAAATTTCACCGGAGATGACTTTTCCTATACAAAAGTTCACCGAAGATGACTTTTCCTATACAAAAGTTTACCGGAGATGACTTTTCCTATACAAAAGTTCACCGGTGATGACTTATCCAATACAAAAGTTCGCCGGAGGTGAATTTTCCTATACAAAAGTTCACCGGAGATGACTTTTCCCATACAGAAATTCACCGGAGATGACTTTTCCAATACAAAAGTTCACCGGAGATGAATTTCCCAATACAAAAGTTCACCGGATATGACTTTTCCAATACAGAAGTTCACCGGAGATGACTTTTCCTGCACAAAAGTTCAGCGGAGATGACTTTTCCTATACAAAAGTTCACCGGAGATGACTTTTCCAATATAAACGTTCAGCGGAGATGACTTTTCCTATACAAAAGTTCACCGGAGATGACTTTTCCCCATACAAAAGTTCACCGAAGATGACTTTTCCCATACAAAAGTTCACCGGAGATGATTTTTCCTATACAAATGTTCACCAGAGATGACTTTTCCCATACAAAAGTTCACCTGAGATGACTTTGCCAATACAAAAGTTCACCGGAGATGACTTTTTTTGTGTACAAAAGTTCAACGGAGATGACTTTTCCTATACAAAAGTTCAGCGGAGATGACTTTTCCTATACAAAAGTTCATCCGGAGATGACTTTTCCTTTACAAAAGTTCTCCGGATATGACTTTTCCAATACAAAAGTTCACCGGAGATGACTTTCCGTATACAAAAGTTCGCCGGAGATGACTTTTCCAATACAAAAGTTCACCGAAGATGAATGAGAATCACACTCCCATACAAAAGTTCACCGGAGATGATTTTTCCTATACAAATGTTCACCGGAGATGACTTTTCCAATACAAAAGTTCACCCGAGATGACTTTGCCAATACAAAAGTTCACCGGAGATGACTTTTCCCTATACAAAAGTTCACCGGAGATGACTTTTCCTATACAAAAGTTCAGCGGAGATGACTTTTCCTATACAAAAGTTCATCCGGAGATGACTTTTCCTTTACAAAAGTTCTCCGGATATGACTTTTCCAATACAAAAGTTCACCGGAGATGACTTTCCCTATACAAAAGTTCGCCGGAGATGACTTTTCCAATACAAAAGTTCACCGAAGATGACTTTTCCTATACAAAAGTTCACCGAAGATGACTTTTCCTATAAAAAGTTCACCGGAAATGACTTTTCCTATACAAAAGTTCACCGGAGATGACTTTTCCCATACAAAAGTTCACCGAAGATGACTTTTCCCATACAAAAGTTCACCGGAGATGATTTTTCCTATACAAATGTTCACCAGAGATGACTTTTCCCATACAAAAGTTCACCCGAGATGATTTGGCCAATACAAAAGTTCACCGCAGATGACTTTTTGTATACAAAAGTTCAGCGGAGATGACTTTTCCAATACAAAAGTTCACCGGAGATGACTTTCCGTATGCAAAAGTTCGCCGGAGATGACTTTTCCAATACAAAAGTTCACCGAAGATGAAGAGAATCACACTCCCATACAAAAGTTCACCGGAGATGATTTTTCCTATACAAATGTTCACCGGAGATGACTTTTCCCATACAAAAGTTCACCCGAGATGACTTTGCCAATACAAAAGTTCACCGGAGATGACTTTTCCTATACAAAAGTTCAGTGGAGATGACTTTTCCTATACAAAAGTTCATCCGGAGATGACTTTTCCTTTACAAAAGTTCTCCGGATATGACTTTTCCAATACAAAAGTTCACCGGAGATGACTTTCCCTATACAAAAGTTCGCCGGAGATGACTTTTCCAATACAAAAGTTCACCGAAGATGACTTTTCCTATACAAAAGTTCACCGGAGATGACTTTTCCTATAAAAAGTTCACCGGAGATGACTTTTCCTATACAAAAGTTCACCGGAGATGACTTTTCCTATACAAGAGTTCACCGGAGATGACTTTTCCTATACAAAAGTTCACCGGAGATGACTTTTCCTATACAAAAGTTCACCGGAGATGACTTTTCCTATACAAGAGTTCACCGGAGATGACTTTTCCTATACAAAAGTTCACCGGAAATGACTTTTCCTATACAAAAGTTCACCGGAGATGACTTTTCCTATACAAAAGTTCACCGGAGATGACTTTTCCTATACAAAAGTTCACCGGAGATGACTTTTCCTATACAAAACTTCACCGGAAATGACTTTTCCTATACAAAAGTTAACCGGAGAAATTTTGACGATGATATCGACAAAAAATTTCCTATAGAAATTTTGTGGATGATATAGACAAAAAAAATCCTATAGAAATTTTGCCGATATATCGACAAAAAAATTCCTATAGAAAATTTGTCGATATTGCGGACAATATTCCTATAGAAATCTTGTCGATATAGCCAACAAGTTTCCCACAGAAAATTTCCAAGAATATTTTTCTATGCTGGGTATGTTCTTTTAGGCGGCTATAAAATAAATGTTAAAATGTACACACATCACTCATACGCATCCATGGGTACGTACGATTACCGGGCTGGCATTCATTCATTCATACGCAGATCAAACTGTTGTTCGCACTTAAACAATTGAATGCAACATTTAAAATATTTCTTTTGTTCTTTGTTTATTTCCCCCACAGCCACACTGCAACTGTATGTGTGTGTGTGCTTGCGTTGTTGCCACAGTGATGCAACACATTTCCTCCTCATCATCATAAAGTGCAAATGCGTGCAAAATAGGTCATGAATTATTAATATTTATTATTGGAATAAAACAAAAAACTACGCGTATTGAGGCGTACAAAATATTGACTTCTTTTGTGTGAAAAAGAGTGCCGCTGTGTATGTGTGTGTGAGCGCTTTTGAATGCGTACAATGACATATTTCACATTGGCCTTTTTAACAACCACCACTCAACCACCCAAGGCAAACTCTTAGCAACGCATTCACGCCTGTCCTTCCAATCACCAAGTCTCCACTTAAATAACCACCCATTTCTTGTTAAAATATTATTTTTTATTAATGAATAATTACAATTTCATTTTCAGCGCACAGCACTCTCGGCATACAGAGTTGAATGCAAATAAATAAAAAATATTCGCGTAAAAATATTTTGTTCCGTTATTGTCGTCGACAGGCAAACTGCTGTCACGGTCTTTTTCGGTGCATTGTTGTTGTTGTTGATGTTATTGTTTTATGTTTATTGTTGCTAAAGATTTAACAAACTTAAATTGAAATTAATTTAAGCAATTAACACTTTTAACCATCGCTTACCGCAAAAGTATGCGGCATTTTATTTCTTTTACTCTGCTGAATATAATGCGAAACGAAAAATATCCATATAAATGGTTAATGTGATAAGAGAGTGCGGCACAGTGGCGTTGGGAACAATTATGGACGATATTACAAGTATCGGACATATGGGCGTGGATTTTCTAAACTATTTTTTTTTTTTTTCAATCAACATGGATTTTTTTAATTATTTTTCATTCAATCAACGTGGATTTTTATTTTTTTGTTTCAATCTACGTGGATTTTTAAATGAATTGTTTTTCAATCAACGTAGTTACAAAAAAAGAAAAAAATGCTACGCACCCGCGCACATATTAAAGAATTTTTTCAATCAACGTGGATTTTTTTAAAAGAATTTTTTCAATCAATATTGATTTTTTAAAAAAATATTTTTCCGACAAAGTGGATTTTTTTTAAAGATTTTTTTATACCCTCCACCATAGGATGGGGTGTATATTATGTTTGTCGTTCCGTTTGTAACTACTCGAAATAATCATTGTAGACCCCACAAACTATATATATTCTTGATCAGCGTGCAATTCTACATCGATATAGCCATGTCCGTCCGTCTGTCCGTCTGAGGAAATCACTCTAGCTTCCGAACGGTGGAAGTAGATGGATAAAATTTTGGTAAAATCTATTATATGTATGTAGGACTTTTGGTATTGAAAGCGGGCTATGCAGGTCCACGTTTTCGTATAGCCCCCATACAAAGTGACGCGTGACGCGTCGCACAGTGTTGCCGCTTCCATACAAATGTGGACAAAAATAGAAGGCGTTGACCTAGGTTGATGAATTTTTGCACAAGTACTTATGAGTGCACAGGAATGAAAAATGTCAACTTTGGTCCATATCGGTTTAGATTTGGATATAGCACCCATATATATCTTTCCCCGATTGTGCTATCACTCGGTCAAGTTTAATCGAATAGCCCTCAAATTTAATATGTGATATTTTCTTAGGCTCCTGAGTAGTTTCACCGATTTTCGTAACAATCGGTTCAGATTTGGATATAGCTCCTATATATATCATTCCCCGATTTTTCTATAATTCGCTCAATTTTTGATGAATAGCCTTCAAAGTTAACATGGGACGTTTCCCCAGGCCCCTGTTCAGTTTTAACGATTTTGATTTGATTTCGCAAAAATCGGTACAGATTTGAATATAGCCTCCATATATATCTTTCACCGATATTGGTATAAATCGGTCCATTTTTGAAAAATAACCTTCAAATTTCACATGTGATGTTTTCTTAGGCCTATGCCATAATAAGTACTTGTGCAAACATTCATCAACCCAGGTCAACGGTAAAACTGAAGAGGGGCCTAAGGAATCCCATGTTAAATTTGAAGGCTATTTATCAAAAATTGAGCGAATTATAGAAAAATCGGGGAAAGATATATATAGGGGCTATATCCAAATCTGAACCTATTCTTGCTAAAATCGGTGAAACTACTCAGGAGCCTTAGAAAATATCACATATTAAATTTGAAGGCTATTCGATTAAAATTAACCAAGTTATAGCAAAATCGGGGAAAGATATATATCTAAATCTGAAACGATTGTTGTAAAAATCGGTGAAACTACTCAGGAGCCCAAGAAAATGACACATACTAAATTTGAAGGCTATTCGACCAAAATTGAACGAGTTGTAGCAAAATCGGGAAAAGATATATATGGGGGCTATATAAAATCTGAACCGATATATCTCAGAAGGTTGCAGGGATGGGCAGAATGTTTTTACACATTTTGATTTGGAAGAGATGTCCAATTAACGGAAAACAGGAGCCAAGGTGGCAAAAGGTGGCAATCAAAAGATCTGCTCTACTAAATATTAAGAATTTTGAATTTTTTTTTATCAAATTTAAATTTTGATTTCTTGATAACGGTACATTGCCCATGTGCAGTTAATGTCAACCTTTTGTACTAAAACATTATATTTATAGCCCACTCATCAAATCCCCATCCAAAACTTTTAGTATTATCAACAAATTTTTCAGAAAATGTTACTTCAAATGTCGTCTAATTTTCATATGATTAACGCTTTAGATTACCTGGGAAATATTTTTCTTATTTAAAGAGCTATAACTTCATTATGGATGCACATATCGACAAAATTCTTTCAGATTTCTTGTATCGGATTTACTGTAAGAAAAAAACATAAACATATGTAAGAGTTAACATCACATTTTTTTGATTTTTGTAAACGCGGCAACACTGTGCGTCGTCGTTTTAAGGAAATTTTAGGATATTTGTCCCATTTAACCACCGAATTGGTTGTAATTTGGTATTTTGTGTCTCCAGAGGCAAAAAAACGTTTCTACCAAAGTTTGTTTATATAGGTCCACGTTTTGGTATAGCCCCCATATAAGGCCCCAGTACGCGTCATTTAAAGATATTCTGAATGTATTAGTCCCATTTGACCACAGAATCGGTTGCAGCTTTGCATTTTAGGTTTCAATAGGCTAAGAAACATATTTACCATAAAATGTTTACATAGGTCCACGTTTTGGTATAGCCCCCATATAACGCCCATATATACTACGCGTCACTTTAAGATATTTTAAATGTATTAGTCTCATTTGACCACAGAATCGGTTGTAAGTTTGTATTTTATGTTTCCACAGGCTAAGAAATATTTCTACCATAAAACGCTTATATAGGTCCAGGTTTTGATATAGACCCCATACGACGATATCTCCCGAATTTCGGTATTTTAAAGGTTTTAGGCTCATTATCGCAGCGAAATGGCTGAAATTTGGTATTTAGTCTTCGTTGGGTGTATAAAACTTTCCCCCGGAAATTTGTAGGTATAGGTCCACGCCTTCATATAGCCCCCATAGGACGGTACCTCCCGATTTTCGGTATTTTGAAGGTTGTGGCCTCAATATTCCACCGAAATGGATGAAATTTGGTGGTTAGTCTTCATTTGGGGTATAAAACATTCCATATGAAATTTGTCGGTATAAGTCTACTCCTTCATATAGCCCCCATAGAAGGAATTCGGAAAATTGTTAATATTGGTCCATGTTTTGGAAAGAACAAAAATGTCGCCCCATATTAACTGTTTTGAATGGAGTATTATCAGTTGAGATATATGTACTACACCTGCAATAAAAGGAAGAGTTTAGTACTTTCATAAATGAAATAAAACTAATTGTTCCTATTCACTTCAATACAGTGTAGGGTCTAAAAAGTTCGGCCCGGCCGAACTTAACGCTTTTCTTACTTGTTTCTTTTAAGATGGATTTTCAAAAATTTTTCTCACTCATCATGGATTTTCTAAAGATCTTTTTTAATTTTTTTAAAAAGTTTTTTAATCAACATAGATTTTTAAAATTTTTGGTTATTCAACGAGGATTTTTTTAAAAAAAATTTTTCTCAATCAACGTGAAATTAAAAAAATATTTTTCCATTAACGTACATTTGTTTAAAGAAAAAAATCTAATTAAGATGAAATTTTCGAAGAATTTTTTTCAAATAAGGTGGATTTTTTAAAGAAATTTTTCAATTAAAGTCGATTTTTTGAAGATTCTTTTATTTAATGTGGACTTTTTTAGGATTTGTTTATTCATATTGGATTTTTAAAGCATGTTTTTAATCAACGTGGATTTTTTATAGAAAAATTTTCCATCAACGTAGATTTTTAAAGATTTTTTTATTCAACGTTGATTTTTTAAGGAATATTGTACCATCAACGTTGATTTTTTAAAGAATTTTTTTAAAATTTTTTTAAAAAAACAACGTGGATTTGAAAAAATTAATTAATTAATTAATTAACGTGGATAATTTAAAGAGATTTTTTTAGAATCAACGTGAATTTTGTAATGTTTTTTTTTAATCATCGTGGATTTTCTAAGAATTTTTTATTTTTTTTAAGAGCTTTTTAATCAACGTAGATTTTGTATTATTCAACGAGGATATTTTTAAAGAATTTTTTTAAATTACGGGGATTTTTAAAATAATAATATTTTTCTATCAACGTAAATTTTTTTTCATCAACGTACATTTGTTTAAAGAAAAAAATCTAATTAAGATGGAATTTTCGAAGAATTTTTTAAAGAAATTTTTCAATTAAAGTTGATTTTTTAAAGATTATTTTATTTAATGTGGATTTTTTAGGATTTGTTTATTCAAAGTGGATTTTTAAAGCTTTTTTTCAATCAACGTGGGTTTTTTAAAGAATATTGTTCCATCAACGTAGATTTTTTTAATCAACGTTGATTATTTAAGTATTATATTACCATCATAGTTGATTTTTTAAAGAATATTTTTCCATCAACGTGGAATTTTTAAAGATTTTTTGTTTAAATCAACGTGGAATTTTTAATAATTTTTTTAAAATCAAGGTGGATTTAAAAAAAAAAAATTAAAATCAAGGAGAATTAAAAAAAAATTTTAAATCAACGTGAATATTTTAAAGAATTTTTTTTACAATCAATGTGAATTTTTGAAAGAATTTGTTTCAATCAACGTGGATTTTTTAAAGATTTTTTTTCAAGTATTTTTAAAATCACGTGGATTTTTAAAGAATTTTTTAAGCAACGTGGAATTCTTAAGGATTTTTTTTCATTGTGATGTTTTTAAAAAACCTTTTTTCAATCAACGTGGAATTTTTAAAGAATTTTTTAATCAACGTGGAATTCTTAAAGATTTTTTTTAAAGAACGTGATTTTTAAAAAAAAAAACTTTTTTCAATCAACCTGGAATTTTTAAAGAATATTATTCTATGATCGTGTATTTTTAAGGAATTTTTTCAATGTATTTTTTAAAGAATTTTTCAATCAACGTGGATTTTTTAGGTAATTATGTCAATCAACATGGATTATTTAAATATTTTTTGCAGTTAACATGGATTTTTTAAAGAATTTTTTCAATCAACTTGAATTTTGTAAAGAATTTGTTTGATTCAAGTAAGATTTTTAAGGATTTTTTAATCAACGTATATTTTTAGATATTTTGTTCAATCAACTTTGGTTTATTATCGTTGATATTTTGATGAATTTTCTTAAACAACGAACATTTGTTACAAAATTTTTTCAAACAACATGGATGTTTTAGGGTTTGTTTCAATCAATTTTAAAGAATTTTTTCAATCAACCTGGATTTTTAAATATTTTTTTCCAATCAATGTAAATTTTTTTAAAGAAATTTTCCATTTAATGTGGAATTTTTTAAATATTTTTTTCTAATCATCTTGGATTTTTAAAAATTTTTCAATCAACGTGGATTTTTTAAATTTTTTTTCAACCAATGTGGATTCTTTAAAGAATTTGTTTATATCCTCAGCACTTATGCTAACGAGGGATACGGGCAAAATGTGCCTAATCGAAAGAATGGTTTTTGACCCCAAGTATGATTGGACGAAATCCGTTTCAAACACTTTGGATTTGATTTAGCCACGTCCGTCCGTCTGTCTGTCTGGCTGTAGCGCACGGTAACTCTAAAACGGATCAACCGATTCGGACCAAAATTTGGCTTTCGTAATATTTTGTCCAAACTTTGTTTAAGTTTGATGTTGGGTTATATCGATCCACTCCTTCCAGTACCTCCCCACAAAAGTTCGAAAATGTTTGGAAAATTTGTGCGCATGACAACTCTTAAAGAAAGTAACCGATTCGGTACTTTGCACATCGTTAAATTTCTACCAGACTTAGCAGAGGTTTCAATATGGACCCAATTGCTCCACTCCTTCGGCTACTTCCACCCCAAAAAACTTCGGAAAGGTTCAGTTAAGGGCATGCCCTCGAATAGCTTCGATTTTTGTTGTAGCAACTTGTATTCACTACCCCTCATACGACGGTACTAGCATCATCAGGGGCAAGTCCATACTTCCTATGAAAATAGCTTGATAGGTGCAAAAGAACCCTATAACACTGTGTGTAGTGGTTTGAGCGCACGATAACTCTCGAACGAATGAGTCCAAAATTTGGCTTTTGTAATATTTTGTACACACATATTTTAAGTTCGAAGATAAGCCATGTCGGTTTACTCCTTCAGGTATCTCCACCACAAAAGTTCAAAAACGTTCGGAAAAATTGTGCGCACGATAACTATTGAAAGGAGTGACCGATTTGGTCCATACTTTACACATCCTAATATATCTACCAGATATAGATCAGGTTCGAATATGGACTATATTTATCCACTCCTTCGGGTACCTCCCACACAAAATATCGGATAAGTTCACTTTAAGACCTGATATCGAATCACTTTGATTTTTGTTGAAGCAACAAGTTTCATCATGGGCATTCCTAAGAAAATAGCCTGATAGATGTAAAAAAACCCCTATGATTCAATATGTAGTGTAATAGAGAGCTCTATAATTCTCAAACTGATCAACCTATTTAGTCCAACATTTGACCTTCGTCATATTTTGTCCAAACTTTAATGCGAAGATGGGCAAATTCGTATTTACAACTGCCGGTACTTCCCCCAATATTTACATAATGGACTTCCATAATGGACTATGTCGGTCCATTACTTCAAGTACCTTCTCCGCAACACTTTTGAATTTTAATCCCAATCCACATATTTGTCGGCAAATGTCAAAAAAGTTCCACAAAGTCCTGAAAAGACCCTAAATAAATTCGATCTGTCCTTAGATGAAAGTTTCTATTCACATAGACTGAGGGTATATTTCTCCATATTTACATTAGGCAATTTTCCTTGCGGCAATTGTCAGTTTTATGATGAGAGAGGGTGTTGAGAGGCAAAGGGTTACCATATGCCTCACCTCTCTCGACATCAAAGTGACAATTGCCGCAAGAAAAATTGCCTAATATAAAT
This sequence comes from Musca autumnalis, assembly GCF_047663935.1. NCBI lineage: Eukaryota > Metazoa > Arthropoda > Insecta > Diptera > Muscidae > Musca > Musca autumnalis. The sequence continues at coordinate 17,237 of NW_027411925.1, forward strand.
ATGGACTTTCTTTCGGCAAAGCCGACTGATACTTCTTTAATTTTTTCATCCAACATTGATTTTTTAAAGATTTTTTCCAATCAACGTGGATTCTTTAAAGATGTTTTGCAGTCAAAGTGGATTTTGAAAGATTTTTTTTTTCAATAAATGCGGATTTTTTTAAAGAATTTTTCATTCGATGTGGATTTTACAAAGAATTTTCTGGATTCTTTACAGATTTTTTGCAGTCAACGTGGTTTTTTTAAAGAATCGTCGACAGGTTTCAATGCCTACGGATTTTCATTAAACGTAAAGAACGAATAATCATTGCCCAATTATTTAACCATAAACTGTTTATGGACAACAATAAAAGTGTTAATAATTTGCATACAAAACAACAACTCAACGATAACATTTGTGTGGGTGTAGATTGGCGGACAAGAGAAAGGTTTCTTTGTGCGGTTTTGTCTGAGTATTCATGGAATTTATTGTTTGTTTCCACACGCACAATGGTACTGTCAAACAGTTGTTCGGTTTTGTGCAGCAACGTCCTGCCATAGTTGGAACATTTGCTTTAATTGTAAGGATGGTCTTGGTTTGATGTTTAAAGACCAGTCATTCAAATGTAAACTCCACAGATAGTCGGGCAATGCTTCTCTATAGCTTTAGTTGGTCAATTTTAATGACATATGATGACATTTGCTATTGGTGTTGTTGCTGCTGTTTTTCTGCTGTGATTCATGGTTTTTGTTTATTATAATTCGAATCGTTTTTTCAGCTGTTTTTGCCAATTTAAAAAAATATTTTAAATTTTGTATTATCGCCACGTTTATTTTTTTTATTTTCCATTGCACTTCCGGTCGAGGTAGAAATTCATTCATCCATCAGACAGCCCGACACATTGTGAACATTGTTAAAGTAACACCCACTCATTGACATGTGTGTTGTGCATGTGTGAGTTTTTCTTGTTGTTAGTGTCGTTGTTATTGCTTTTATTTCCATCCATAGTTTATTAACGAATTCAGCTTCATTAGCATTCAATGATGATTGTTGGTCGATTTTTATTATCTCTTTTCCTTGCTACTTTCCGGCTCTGCTTGGTTGTTGCTTTTTCCTTTGGTGTGGGGTTTTTTCTGGCTGACCGGCTGGCTGGTTGGCTAGTTCTGTGCTCTTTTATTCTTTCACTGATTGATTTTCCAGTTATGAATTTTAATTTGCTCCATCTCTTATGGGATGCGGTTTGATTTTCAATCAGCACACAATGTTTCAAAGAAACCAGAAAAGGGAGAGATGACCACCAAGGGGAGATAGTTGACCACCACAAAAAGGAACAACAGTAAAAAGCAACGAATAATGGTAATTATTTTTAATCTTTTGTCTAATTAAAAAATTATCTGTTATTTTGAGCATTCCATTACAACACATTATTGAGCTCTCTATCTCTCTTTGTGATTGGGCATAATAATGATTTGTAAATAAAATAAATTATTATCTTCTTATATATTTTTTAATTATAGCACCCTAGTTAGCATGAAACTATATCGAAAATAAAGCGAAATGGTTAGATTGAGTTAAAAGCAATTAAAACAAGTAAAAAAGTATCAGTCAGCTTTGCCGACAGAGATATATCGCCTATGTGAATTGGAATTTTCATCTATGGACAGATCGAATGTATTTAAGGTCTTTTCTGAATTTTTTGCCCTATTTGGACATTTTTACTTGCCGACAAAAATGTGGATTAGGATTAAAATTCAAAAATATTGGGGTGGAGGTACTTAAAGGAATGGATCGACGTAGTCCATTATGGAAGTGGTCATTTCAGTGGGTCATCGTATAATTTTTGGAACAGTATGCCAGGAAGCTTGGACTTGTCCACGGATAACATAATATCACCACAACAAACAGCATTGGTATACATTTCCAAAGGATCTTCGAACAGACCCTAAACTACACTAAGACACAAATGTTGAAGTTTTGTGGGGGAAGTTCCCTAAGGAGAGGACCGATACGGGCCGGGATAAAATAAATTTAGACAAAATATTAGGAGATCCAAAGTTTGGACCAAATTGGTTGCCCCAACGAACGGTCCTGACCGGCTTTAACATAGCAAAGTCCAGGATTTATCTTGGTCCCTCTTTCATCTCAAGTGGACACTGACCTCCCCGTGGTGTCACCTGGGGAACTGCCTTTAACACCCGTTAAAGGCAGTGAGCTAACATGTGCCGCGCGTTCACCCATAAGAACGTTAAAAACTTGAATTTGGGCGTCGGGTTAGTAACCCTCCCCAAGAAAAAACAGCCTACTATGAAAAAACGAAAGAAAAGAAAAACAAGCCCCTCAAAAGTTGACGACCCCCGCAAACGCTTTTAGGACCATGATCTGCGAATCTGCACCTGGAATGTTCGCACTGTTTATAGAGAGGGTGCAGTTTACGCATTAGCAGATGTACTTGAAAAGTACAAGGCCGACATTACCGTCATACAGGAAATACGATGGAACGGGAGGGGCGACACAACAACACCTAAAGATGACGCACTGCCATGACACAAAACATGAGTTTGATTGCGGATTTGTAGTTGGTCGGAGGTTAAAACATCTGGTCTCCAGCTTCACCCCAGTGAATGAAAAACTCGCTGCTCCCACTGAAGACAAGGACGAACAGACCAAAGATATATTTTACGAGCGCTTAGAAGAAACTTATGACCGTTGCCCTGCCCATGACATTAAAATTATTCTAGGCGATTTTAATGTCAAAATTGGAAAGGAGAATATCTTTGGACCAACAGTCGGGAATTTCAGTCTCCACAGTGAAACATCTGACAATGGTATGAGGCTGATAGACCTTGCAGCTGCAAGAAACATGGTATTTAGAGGTACCAGATTTAATCATCTCGATATTCATAAGGGCACCTGGCTGTCGCCAGATCAAAGAACAAGAAATCAAATTGATCACTTTGTGATAGATGGAAGACATGCATCAAGCGTGTTGGATGTGCGTTCGTTCCGAGGAGCAAACATAGATTCGGACCACTACCTTGTTGCAGCAAAGGTACGTACCAAATTAAACGTAGCAAACAAAGTACAAACATACACAATACGGAAGTTGGACATCGGTAAGCTGCAATCACAACAGATAACCACAGCATATTCCACTCAACTGGCCCAACTGCTTAATCAATGCACTCCTCGTCCCGATAACATATCAGGACAATGGCAAAACATTGCCCACTCCATGAAAACAGCCGCAAAATCAGTAATTGGATACCAGGGACCTCCACCAAGGAATCCATGGTATGACCAGGAGTGTCGTGCTGCTACCGAAGAGAAAAATGCGGCATATAGGGCTACTTTACAATCAGTAGCAATGCGTAGCGCAGGAGAGAGGTATCGGGAAAAGAGGAGAGAGGAGAAACGTCTTTTCCGCAGGAAGAGAGAGATGGAAAAGCGGGAGTGTGAACAAATCGAGATGTACAGGAGACAGAATGAAGTCCGAAAATTCTACCAAAGAGTAAAGCATAAAACTGATGGCTTGGGAACTGGCACATCCTCCTGTAGAGATGATACAGATAGTGTGCTTAGGATATGGAAAGAACATTTTTCCAAACTGTTGGTATCCAATAGTAGCGAAGTGGACGAAGATACCACAGATCCAATCCCAGAAGATTGTACTGAATGTATACCACCCGGCCAAGATGAGGTAAAGACAGCAATAAACCGGCTGAAGAATAATAAGGCAGCAGGAGCTGATGATGATGCATCAGCTAGTTAGCTCCATCTGGCAGGAAGAACGCCTACCCGACGATTGAAACCTGAGCATCCTGTGTCCAGTCCATAAAAAGGAGATAAGACTTTATGCTCAAATATAGGGGCATAAGTCTTCTGCCTATCGCCTACAAGATAGTGTCAGGGATATTGTGCGAACGACTAAAGCCCATAGTCAACGAAATAATTGGACCATACTAATGCGGCTTTAGAGCTGGAAAGTCCACCAATGACCAGATATTTACCCTGCGGCAAAGCCTGGAGAAGACCCAAGAGATGCAGACCGACACCTACCACCTTTTTGTCGATTATAAAGCAGCCTTCGACAGCCCGCTACGTTCAAAGGTATTCCAAGCCATGTCTGAATTTGGTATCCCCACAAAACTCATTCGGCTTTGTAAAATGACTCTAACTGACACAAGATCTTCAGTTAAAATAGGAAAGAACCTCTCCGAAGAGTTTTGTACCAAAAGGGGTTTCAGGCAAGGAGACAGCCTTTCGTGTGATCTTTTCAATATCCTGCTAGAAAAAGGTTAAACGAAAGGTTATACGTCAAAAGAAGTGGCACAATCTACACCAATAGCCACATGTTGCTTGCTTATGCTGATGATATAGACATCATGGGACGATCAGTAAAATAAGTAACCGATACCTTTATAAACCCTTATACCGCTACAAAGGAGTATAAATTCGAGCCACATGGCGGAGCACGCATAATTGGCAGGCCAAAGAATAGATGGCGCAAACAAGTGGATGAAGAGATGAAAAGGCGCGGTATTCCAGAAAGCGAAGCTCTAAACAGAGAGATTTGTAGATATTTTCTTAGTTCGGTCTATGGAACAAATGTTCTGTAATGGGCCTGCTATGTAAGTAAGTAAGCACATTTTGCCCGTATAAGAGTGTATATACCCTCGTTAGCAATAATGCTGAGGCTATAATTACGGAACACCTTCTTATTCCCTTTTAGCGCTTACAAAGTTTCGCGTTTCAATGCCTTTTATATCATTGTTTGGTTGGTACAGCTTACTATTCACACTTCGCATCGTGGTTCAGAATCGTTTTTTTTTCCTGGTCAAAACTCTGTATCTTTCGAACGGATTGATATATTTGCATAATTCTATTTTTGTTCGACAGATAACACAATCAGCTTTCTGATGCAACACTCTATTTCGGTGTAGTAGTTGCAGGAAATTCAAGGTCAAAGTTAAAATTTTGAGTTTTTTTTCATATTTTGCATCATACTATGAGTGTTTTTGAGTTTTTCATATGTATGTTCGAACTATTTTGAAAAGGTCACCTAGCACTAAACAAACCATAAAAATACAAAAAATTAAAAAAAAATCTTTTTTGATTTTTTTATTTCAAAAAATTTAAATGTTTTTCCAAAATTATAAAATACTCCTTGGTTTTCATTAACATTTTTTATATAAATCTTATAAAAACTCATTTATTTAAAAAAAAATGTCCATTTGTGTAAAAAAGCTATAATTCATATGGGAAACGGTATTGGAAAAGCACACATTTTTACCCATGTAACTTCAAAAAAATGAAAAAAAGTGTTAAACGGATGGAAAGGGACGGGTACAATATGGACTGAAAGAGGACACTCTCGGGCATCATTCTGTGAAAACGGAACAGTGTTCCATGCTGTTTCCTAAACACCAATGTTAGAATTTCACTAAAATATAGTACCTGAGGAAAAATAAAATATCTCACTTCGTGTAAACGCTACGGAAATTTACCTACCTACCTTACAAAAAAAGGAACACAATATCTGTTAAAGTTTCCGAGAAACAGCTATTTCTTTCTCCAGAAATTTGCAAAAATTACGTATTTTACAAAATTGCGAAAAAAATTCGTTTTTAGGAGCAAGCCACGCCCACAGCTTCCAACTTTTTGACCTAATTTCTAGGTTTCCTTAGTTTCAATATGTTTACTATCGATTCACATATATAAATTAACAATCAGTGTCGACAAAAAATTTGGGTTTTGGCCAGGAAAATCGATTCCTGAACCACTGTGCGTCGGCGATATTTATCCACTCCTAGGTACGTGGATTTTCGAAACTATTTTTAAGCATTATAACACCATTGGCGTGGTTTTCTAATAATTTTTTCAATGACCAAAATTCGCTTGAATGACGTGGACTTTAAAACAAAAACGATGACCACCACTAGCGTTAATTTTTTAAGTAATTTTTTCGATGACAACCACTGGCGTGAACTTTTTAAATAATTTTTTCGACGACCACCACTGGCGTGAATTTAAAAAAAAATGTTTTCGATGACCACTATTGGCGCGGATTATTTAAAAAAAAGAAATGTTTTTAATGGCTACCATTAGCGTGGATTTTTAAATAATTTTTTCGACGGGCACCACTGGCTTGGATTTTTTAAATTATTTTTTCGATGGGCACCACTGGCGTTTATAAAAAAAATGTTTTCTATGAACACTGTTGGCGTGGATTTAAAAAAAGAAATATTTTCAATGGCCACCATTGGCATGGATTTAAAAAAAAAATGTTTTCAATGGCCACCATTGCACGAAGTCAGTGATTGAAATCAAATAATAACGGAATTATATTCGTAACACTTTCAAACCTCCAAAACCAAAAAATTGCAATCTGGCAACGACCCCGGCGACATGCCAAGCTCCCAAATATGTCATAATTTTCATTCCGTTTATTTCAGACATTCAGTCGTAATTAAACAATTTAAGTATTTTGGCACCAAAACCTGATCTGTTGATATTATATATTTTTTAAAAATGGAAAATACAGGTAATGGTATGTAAATTAATATTATAATTAAAAATGTAAATGTAATATTAGATGTGGTCAATAATTTGTTGTGTCAGTAAGTGATGTTTTTTGATGTAGTCTGTGGTATCGTCCATGTGTTCTTTGGAGTAGAACTTTCGGTATCAGGGTGTATTCTCGAAAAATATGTATCTGGGGAAAGGTGACAATGCCGGCTAACAGATTTTGAAAAGAAATTTTGCGTATACTTGCGAATAAAAAAATTATCAATTTCCAGATTTCGTAAAACTTAAAAATTTGAATATTTTTAATTTTTGGTTGGAAAATCAGCTAAAACCTAAACACGTTATAGACTGGATTTCTGCGAAATTTAATCGAGGTGTCAAAGACAACTTCGTGACGGCACGCCTTAACCAAAACTTAATAAAAAGTTGGAGGTCAAAAAATCGTGTATTACAATTTGAAAGCTTATGGTTAGCTAGCGACACAGTATTAACGCTAGAACAAGGTAATCATACAAAGAAGAGAGGGCACCCTAATGTGGATTATAGTGAAGGAAGAAACTTGCTTCGGAAGTCTCCTATGAACGCGGCAACAATACAAGCTCTTGGTTCATGCCGTCCCTGTTTCGGCCAATTTGTCAAAAGAAAAATATTTTAATTATGTTCTCAAGGGAGTTCGGTATCAACCAACTAAAATGAGAAAACAATTAACTTCGACAGAGAAAATTTATGAACGATATATCCAAATCTGAACCGATTTCAATAATATGTCTCAATAATATTTTCTAGACCAAATTCCGTCAGACACTTTAAATTTCATCACAATTGGACATATATAGCGTGATTGCTGTACGAAATACCTAAAATCGGTTGAAAATATATATTGGAGCTATATCCAAATCTGAACCGATTTCGATATAATTTGGCATACTTTTTTCTACACATAATTCCTTCGCACATTTTAAATTTCATCGAAATTGGACAGAATTTGTGTGTTTGTTGCACCAAATACATCAAATCGGGCGAAAATATATATGGGAGCTATATCCAAATCTGAACCGATTCCAATATAATTTGGCAAACATATTTCTAGACCGAATCCTGTCACCCGTTTCAAATTTCATCGAAATTGGACAGAAATTGCGTGTTTGTTGCACCAAATACCTCAAATCGGGCGAAAATATATATGGAAGCTACATATATCCAAATCTGAACCGATTTCAAAATAACTTGACAAACTTATTTCCAGTCCGAATTCCGCCACATATTCCAAATATCATCACAATTGGACAGAATTTTCGTGTTTGGTCCATCAATTACTTGATATCGGGCGAATATATATATGAGAGCTATATCTGTATATGAACCGATATCAACCAAATTTGGCAGATTAGTTTCTAGGCCGATTATAAACATCTGCACGAAATGTTGAAGGTCTAGCTTGCCCCTGTGATTTTTTGCCTCAAAAACCTGTTATCGGCCCCATCGTGCACTGGCGTGAATTAAAAAAAAAAATCTTTGTGTTTATTTCAGCTTGAGTCCATATTTTGTTGTAATTCAATTGTTTGAATAATAACAAAATATTTTACAGCAAATTTCTCATTTTATTTAATTTGCTAGATGGCTTTATTGACCTGTTTATCGATACAGAGTCGGCGAAAAAGGAAACTGATGAAGTTGTTTGGTGACAACTGAAACTATAGTATTCCCTACCCTTCGCCCGCAACTAATCAATTTCATATCCACTTTAAAATATTTTGTTATTATTCAAACAATTGAATTACAACAAAATATGGACTCAAGCTGAAATAAACACAAAGATGTAAAATTCTGCAGTCCAACAATAAAAACGCCAAAAAAAAAAAAAAATATTTTCAATGGCCACCATTGACGTGGATTTTTGGGCGCTAAAATTATTAAATTTGGGCTTATAGGCTTTTAATAAATTTTTAATGATTTATATGCAACAGTGGACTCAAATAAAGAATTTTACAGTAGAATTTGATTAAAGCGAAAATCGTTTGTAAAGAACTACGTTTATAACGAACAAAGTTTTTATACCCTCAGCATTTATGCTAACGAGGGTATATACATACATTTTCATACTGGCAAAATGTGCCTCATCGAAATAATGGTTTTAGACCCCAGGTATGTTTGGACGAAATGTGTTTCAGACAATTTGGAGTTGATTTAGCAATGTCCGTCCGTCTGTCTGTATGTCTGACTGGCTGGAGCGCACGATAACTCTCGAACGCTTCAACCGATTCGGTCCAAAATTTGGCTTTCGTAATATTTTTCCCAAACTTAGTTTAAGTTTGAAGATCGAAAATGTTCGGAAAATTTGTGCGCACTATAAATCTTGAAGGGAGTAGCCGATTTGGCACATACTTTGTACATCGTGAAATTTCTACCAGACTTAGATGAGGTTCCAATATGGACTCAATCGGTCCACTCCTTCGGGTACATCCCACACAAAATTTTAGAAAAGTTCAGCTTAGGACCTTCTCTCAAATCGCTTTGATTTTTGTTGGGACAACTAGCATGCACTGCCTCCCATACGACGGTGCAAGTTTTCTCAGGGGCAAGTCCATACTTCCTGAGAAAATAGCCTGAAAGTTGCAAAAAACTCCTATGACACCGGGTGTTATGATAGGAGCACACGATAACTCTCGAACGGATCTGCCGATTGGGTCTAAAATTTGGCCTTCGTTATATTTTGTTTAAAATTTAAGTTCGAAGATAAGCCATATCGGTCCACTCCTTCAGGTACCTCCCCTACAAAATTTCGTATAAATTCCGTTTAGGACCTGCTCTCGAATCGCTTCGAAAACTTGCATTCACTTCCCCCCATACGACGGTACAAGTTTCATCAGGGGCAAACCCATACTTCCTCAGCAAATAACCTGAAAGGTGCAAAAAACCCCCAATGACACGGTGTGTAGTGTTTGGAGCGCAAGATAACTCTAAAAGACATCAGCCGATTCGGTTCGAAATTTGGCTTAAGTAATATTATGTCCAAACTTAGTCTAAGGTGGGTTATGTCGGTCCACTCCTCCCCCCACAAAAGTTAAAAAAAGTTCGGAAAAATTGTGCGCACGATAACTCTTGAAGGGAGTGACCGATTTGGTCCATATTTTACACATCCTAATATAGGTATAGATCAGGTTAAAATATGGTATATATTTGTCCACTCCTTCATGTACCTCCTACACTTCATTTTGGATAAGTTCACTTTAAGACCTGCTCAAGATTCTTTTAGATATTTATTGAAGCAACTTGCATTCGCTGCCTCAATTACGACGGAAAAAGTTTTTTTTCAGTGGCAAGTCCATACTTTTTTACCGAAAGTTGTAAAAAAACCCCACTGACACCATACGTATTGTCTTGAGAGCACGATACCTCTCGAACTGATCAACCGATTTGGTCACAATTTTGCATTTGTCATATTTTGTCCAAACTTAGTTTCAGTTCGAAGATGTGCAATACCGGCCCAAAACTGCCGGCACTTCCGCCAATATTTAAAAAATGTCACTAAAAGGTATGCACGAAATCTCTTGAACGGGGCAACCAAGTTGGTCCAAACTTTGGATCTCCTAATATGTTGTCCAAATTTTGTTTATCTCGGCCCTTAGGGGATCTCCATCACAAAAGTTCAACATTTGTTTCTAAGTGCAGTTTATGGTCTGTTCAAAGGTCGATATTATGTTTCCATGTCCATGCTTAATGGCATACTGGTCCAAAAGTTATACGATGACCCACTGAAATGGCTAGTAGTCCACTTCCAAAATAGACAAAATTTAGAAAAGACTCTAAAAACATTCGATCTGTCCATAGACACACATAGGCTGAAACTGTTTTACTTGTTTTGCTTAAATTGTAGTGACGAATATCCCATCTTTGGTTAGGTGCATTTCAACAAAAGAACAATCATGACATCCTGAGGTTTAAATTGATCCAAATTGTGTTACCAAAATGGTCAAATGCTTGAGATATAGACAAAGACGCTCAGATATTCCAATTTCTAATTTGAGGAATTTTATCTCCAATGCTGATATCTGTGTTGGCATTGATAGTAAAATATCAAAGTTATTTCAAAGGCGCTAATCTATCCAATTTCAATATTTTGAAGTTTTCATTTTAATGACAAATTCCTCCACTTCCATTTAGTGTATTAAAGCTATGTGAATTGCTAATCAAGAAGGCAAGCAAAGCTTTCAAACTGTACGAAGTAAATGGTCACCAGTAGTCAAATATAAAATTGTTTAGTAATTATTTCGGTTTAGTTCGCCCTAAGTCATTTGGTATAAAAACCAGACAGGATAAAACTTTAGTGTTTACCAGAGAAAAGTTTATGCACATGGGTATTGTTGTAGGCTATCGCATAGTCGGGCCCGTCCCGACTATAGCCTTTGCTCTCTTGTTTAAATATATATTTTTTTCAATCACCCCAGGGGTTTGGATTTTTTAAATGACTTAATTTGTTTGGATTTATTTAAATATATATATTTTTTTTCAATAATTTCAAAATATTTTTTTAATACTGAGGATTTTTAAATATTTTTTTCAATGACTATTTTTGATATTTATTTCTTTTATAGCCATAAAGTCTCCACTATTTCGACTTACATAGATATATAACCCAATTTTGACTTGAATCTATTAACTTGTACAGGCATCACTGTTTATTCAAAAAGCTTATCAGAAATAACAAACGAACGTGTGTAATGCAAATGTATGTCATGATAAACATGAATACTAAAACGCATACACACACACTCTCTCATGTACACAAATCCTATATTTGAATATTTACTTGTATAGCGTTAGGAAAATTGTATTTGAAATTGAAAAATTGCATTTGGTAGTGGATAACAAAAACAAAAAACAGAAAAAATGAAAAATAAAGAATATGTTAGTATTAAGAGGTCACTTCCATAAGAGCCGAGGCTTGATTAGTGTTTTTGTAATACACTTGTAAAATTTTGTACGAATACTTAGATAACACTGTACAACACATAAAAAAATTACAGGATAATTCGGCCAGATTATGAAAGAGGACCGAAAAAAAGAAGACACGTGTATCGGCGTTTTGGAAGTTTACGTCGGGTAGTAACCTAAATAGGCGTGGTAAGTTCCGCCCATTTCTACAGGTTTTGAAATATTCGACATCAGATTCCTTCGAATCCATGCATTTTAGGTATAAAGTGCCTTTGACAATATTACTGAGAAAAATACGGGGTATCTTTTCGTGGAAAAAATTAACCCTCATGCGAGTCACTAAAGGGGTCTTTTTGGCCCCTTTTTTCAAAATGGTTTAAAAACTCCTTTGAAATGTGATCGTATCAGATCAAAATATTCTACAAAATTATTTGTCATAAAATTTTACTATGGGTCCCCGAATACACCAAAACTCTAAATCGTACCTAAACGCCAGGAATCTGCCAAAAGTAAAATCACGTTTTAGGGTTAATGTTGTACTTTATCTGAGTTTATTAAGTTTTGTCCCACAAAACTTCATTCTAGATAGAAGACGTCAAAGACAAAAATAATCTCCATCAAATTTCAATATAAGTCGCCAAATAAATGAAATATGTATTTGCAATATATATCAAGAAAATATATACATCAATTTTGCCAACAAAACACCCAAATATTTTTTGAATAAATTTGTTTTGTTCTTTTTTCGAATTGATGCATGAAAGTAACATGAAATTTAGTTCGAGACGAAAGGTGTTAAAAGGAGAAATATTCTACACAAAATTCCATTGTAGGTCCCAGAACAAACTATGTATCTAAGTAAAATACTTTGTTAAGAAGATGACGTTACAAAATTAGATATTATAAGTAAAAATTATTTGTTAAACTTTTAGACTCTTAATTAAAATTTATTCCATACTGAGTCAAAATCTCCTAAAATACCTCACTTTTTGGGGGTTGTGTCAAAAGAAGAAATGTTCCAAATCAAATTTCATTATGAGTCTCTGAACAAAAGAAATTTGTAGCTACAATATTTAACATCTCCAAAAGCTTCCGCTTTTTATATATGATTTAGGACAATATTCTACCATTTTTATTCACATTTTCGTTATCTGCGGTCACAAAATATATTTTATTGATGTTTTTTGATAATAAATTCCTTCAGAAGATTATGTGTGCTTGATCCAAACTGCTTTTGAAATATCTATGGTGAATATATATATAGGGAAAATATTGATAACTCAGATCGGACTTTGAAAAATTTCGTATTTTAGTACTATAAACTAAGATAACGTCATCAGGATAAGTCATAGGTTCCAGATATTGTATGTAAAAATGCGGGGATAGACTACGGCCATTGTCCAGTGAATATATATCTGACATACGAGTCCTAACATCCATGATTTTGGCATGGTCCTAAATACTATAATGATGACAGCTACTCCTGCTCTAATAAAATTGACTGAATTAACCCTTGAAATCGATGTAACTAGCCATATCCTAACTAAAGTTGCTATGATTATTCATGAAACACACATGTATGTCAGTTTCTAGGGTTAATTCAGTCAATTTTATCAGAGCAGGAGTAGCTGCCATCATTATAGTATTTAGGACCATGCCAAAATCATGGATGTTAGGACTCGTATGTCAGATATACATATATTCACTGGACAATGGCCGTAGACTATCCCCGCATTTTTACATACAATATCTGGAACCTATGACTTATCCTGATGACGTTATTTTAGTTTATAGTACTAAATACGAAATTTTTCAAAGTCCGATCTGCGTTATCAATATTAATATATATATATATATATATATATATATATATATATATATATATATATATATATATATATATATATATATATATATATATATATATATATATTCACCACAGATATAGACATAATCTATATTGTCCTAAATCATATATAAAAAGCGGAAGCTTTTGGAGATGTTAAATATTGTAGCTACAAATTTCTTTTGTTCAGAGACTCATAATGAAATTTGATTTGGAACATTTCTTCTTTTGACACAACCCCAAAAAAGTGAGGTATTTTAGGAGATTTTGACTCAGTATGGAATAAATTTTAATTAAGAGTCTAAAAGTTTAACAAATAATTTTTACCTATAATATCTAATTTTGTAACGTCATCTTCTTAACAAAGTATTTTACTTAGATACATAGTTTGTTCTGGGACCTACAATGGAATTTTGTGTAGAATATTTCTCCTTTTAACACCTTTCGTCTCGAACTAAATTTCATGTTACTTTCATGCATCAATTCGAAAAAAGAACAAAACAAATTTATTCAAAAAATATTTGGGTGTTTTGTTGGCAAAATTGATGTATATATTTTCTTGATATATATTGCAAATACATATTTCATTTATTCGGCGACTTATATTGAAATTTGCTGGAGATTATTTTTGTCTTTGACGTCTTCTATCTAGAATGAAGTTTTGTGGGACAAAACTTAATAAACTCAGATAAAGTACAACATTAACCCTAAAACGTGATTTTACTTTTGGCAGATTCCTGGCGTTTAGGTACGATTTAGAGTTTTGGTGTATTCGGTGACCCATAGTAAAATTTTATGACAAATAATTTTGTAGAATATTTTGATATGATACGATCACATTTCAAAGGAGTTTTTAAACGTTTTTGAAAAAAGGGGCCAAAAAGACCCCTTTAGTGACTCGCATGATGGTTAATTTTTTCCACAAAAAGATACCCCGTATTTTTGTCAGTAATATTGTCAAATACACTTTATACCTAAAATGCATGGGTTCCAAGGAATCTGATGTCGAATATTTCAAAACCTGTAGAAATGGGCGGAACTTACCACGCCTATTTAGGTTACTTCCCGACGTAAACTTTCAAAACGCCGATACACGTGTCTTCTCTTTTTCGGTCCTCTTTCATAATCTGTGCGGGGTTTCTTGTAATTTTAAAAAAAGTTCGATTTTGTTGTACAGTGTAATATACCCTTATTGGGGTTGTTTTGTATTTGTTCAATGGCTATATCCTTACCACTATTCCTGGCCAGTGTCTTTATGTCTAGTTACCGTCAGCCATTATATGCCTAAACAAGTAAGAACGCCGTTAAGTTCGGCCGAGCCGAACTCTTTATACCCTCCACCACGAGATGTATTGAAGTAAAATGGAACAATTAGTTTCGTTTCGTTTATAAAGAAGACTAAATACTAAATTTCAGCAAATTCGGTAAAACAATGTGGCTAACATACAAAATACCGAAATTCGGCAGGTACCGTTCTATGGGGGCTATATCAAAACATCGATATATACCGACAAATTTCTGGCGGAAAGTTTTTAGACCCAAAGAAGACTAAATACGAAAATTCCGATACTTCTGTAAGTTAATGTGGCTAAAACCTAAAAATACCGAAAATCAAGAGGTATGGTTCTATGGGTAATATCGGAAGACGTGGACATATACTGATAATTCTTTTCGGGAATATTTTATAATCCCATGGAAGACTAAATAATAAATTTCAGTCATTTCGGTGGGATATTGACGTCACAATCTTAAGAATTACCAAAATTGGGAGGTACCTTTCTATGGGTGCTGTATCGAAACGTGGACCTATAATGACGAATTTCAGTCGGAAAGGTTTTTACCTCCAACGTAGACTGAATACCAAATTTCAGTCACTTCGGTGGGTTGTTGTGGCCACTACCATCAAAATGCCTAAAATCGCGGGAGGTACCGTTCTATGGGGGCTATATGAAGTCGTGGATCTGTACGGACAATTTTCTGGGGGAAAGTTTTATACCACCAACGAAGACTATGTACCAAATTTCACCCATTTGGGTGGAATATTGAAGCCACAACCTTCAAAATACAAAAAATCTGGAGGTACCGGGTCTGTCGCATACTGGGCAGATGTCTTGCACGGCACGGTCGATTTCTGCCCATTTAGAATTTAGGCGACTGCAATATCCCGAGCGTAGTTGAGCCAAAACTACTCTGGTTTGTCGTGGCAGCTCCTCAGCTGCTATATTAATCACACTATATTTGCTTATGGCCTTAGCAACTGCATCCGTGTGAGTACTATTTAAACCTGCTTGATATGCCTGTTGGTCTAGGGGTTCTCTCCTATATTATTGGACCTACCTCTCTAATATAATAATAATAAACATCCCAGACGGGACCCGATTCATATTAGCTCAATGATATGGGACCTACAGTTTATCGCCGAGTACGAACGGCGTGTCTTACGACACCACTTTATAGGGAAGTTTTACATGGCTGAAATACTCAGGAAATGTCGCCAACATTACTGAGGGGTATTTTGCTACCGTTAAAAATTGTTTGATGTTGCCATGCCGGGAGTGCATACCATTGCACTACGGTGGACCTCCATCTCTAGAGCATGAATATCCTTCCTGATATGCCTGAATGTGTCGGGCTTAGTCAGCAGATGGTGATTGGGATGGCACTCACGGTAACACCCGAGCAAGTATTGCAACGAAAGCATCTCATTGTGTTGCTTTACTGGAAGAATCTTTGCCTCCTCATGTAGAAGGTCCACTGAAGACCCTGTTGCTGTTCTCAGGGCGGAATTCTGACAGATTTGAATCCTTTTCCAATTCGTATCACATAATCCCGGGGACCAAACTGGCGCCGCAAAGCTTACAACAAACCGACCTATCTCGTTATATGTGGTCAACAAGGTTTCTTTATCTGCACCCCAAGTGCTGCCGGCTGGGACTTGAGGACCTTGTTCCTATTTTTCAGTTTGTTGCAGATAGCTGCGGCGTGTGCGCACGACTTGAAAGTAGTGTCGAATTTGACACCTAAAATTTTTGGGGCAGTTTGTGGTCGGAATTCTGCTACCGTCGACCACGACCTTCAATTCTCTTCCAAACTGCACTGTCCATGTGGTGAAGAGAGTGGCGGCAGATTTTGTGGCGGAAATCTGCAAATTCCTAGCGTGGGAAAAGGTGGTAAGATCGGTTAAATAGGAGTTCAGTCTCTCACACATGTCATCAGGAAAGGTACCTGATGCCACGATCGTGCAATCACCCGCATACGTTACGATCTCGATGACCTCTGGAGGGGGGCGGAATACAGGAGAGGTAGACGTCAAACAGTTCCGGAGATATCACCCACCTTGGGGAACACCCTGTTGCACTTTACGGGGTTTGGACTTCTTGTTCCTGAATTCCACGTACGCTTGGCGTCCACACATATAGTTGACTATCCAACGTTTCAAGCTTGGCCGGAGGGTTGCCTGCTCAATGTCCTCAAACAACGTGGAGTGCCTGACAGTGTTAATGGCTTTTGAAAAGTCAAGCGCCACCATCACTGTTCTATCACACGGCGATTTCTGGTTGAGTCCTTGACAAATATATGTGGAGTTGGCGTGCAGCGCAGTTTTCGTGCAGTGCTGCTTACGGAATCGATGCTGATGATCGGCAACTTGATAGCTATCTCTGATACTGGGTAGGACTAAGGCCTCAAAGGTCTTTGCTACGGGCGACAAAAGGGAAATCGGCCTGTACGATTCTCTTTTGCCGGGCTTCCATTGTGGGACCACCCTGCCCATTTTCCAGACTTCGGGAACAATGAGGGTGGCTAGCGACAAGTTGAGAACTTTAGTGAGATACTCCACTCCCGGCTCATACAGCTGCTTCAGTATTACCATGGAGATTCCATCAGGGCCCAACGCTTTGGATGATTTAGCGTTCCTGATGGCATTGGTAACATCATCCATTGTAGACTGTGGTGGTTCATCCTCAGCAGGAAGAAATCTTATGCGACGTAATACTCTTCTCTTCGCCCTGTCACTCTCGGAGTGCTTGACAAACTGTTGATTGAAATAACTTTCGCACCTCTTCGGGTCAGTCACTGAGGTCCTATCTTCCCTTCTTCCATGGTTCGAGAGTGACTTAACCATTGCCCCACAATTCACTTATACCGGCTCCAATGTTGCAACTCTTCAGCTGATTTAACCACTTGTTCGACTTATGTTCGCCGACCAGCTTGTTAACTTCCAGTGTCAGCTAACTGACTCTTGGGTCATTGGTGTTGGCTCGAAGAAGCTCATCACCCTCATTTGCTAATCCCGTCGCCTCTGCTAGGAAGTTTGGTCTTACTTTTGATATTCGACCAGCAGGGATATGGCGAGCGGCTGCAGCAGTGACGATGTCTCGGAACGTCCTTTCCGCTACCCGAACATCAGAAGGATTGGGCAGTTCTCTGAAGCGGTGATTGGTGAACTCTCTGAAACTTGGCCAATCAGCTTTCTAAGATTGCGTTCAGAGGTGATGAAATCGGGTGGTCTGCTAATGGAGACAATTATGGGGAGATGGTCTGATCCAAGGGAAATGGAAATGACGGGTTGCCAGGTAACGTCGTTTGTCAGACCAGTTGACACGATGGTTATGTCTGGCGAACTGTGCCACTGTCCTGTAATTTTGGTAGGGGCGTCCTCACTGACCGTGGAAAACGTAGAGCTATAAATCTGATCAGACAGCGCTGTACCCCTCTGAACGTTTTCGAGCGCCGAATGTCACATCTCATGATGCGCATTAAAGTCCCCCAGGACCAGACGATTATGACCTTCCAAAAGCGGGCTAATGTCAGTCACGTAATCTTAGATACAGTTATTTCTCGAAAATCTTGTGGATCACGACATGTTCAATTTGATTTCTTGTTTTCTGATCTGGAGACAGCCAGGTGCCCTTATGAATATCGAGATGATTAAATCTGGTACTGCTAAGTACCATGTTTTTTGCAGCAGCAAAGTCTATCAGCCTCATACCATTGTCAGATGTTTCACTGTGAAGACTGAAATTCCCAGCTCTTGGGCCAAAGATATCCTGCTTTCCAATTTTGGCATTTAAATCGCCTAGAATAATTTTAATGTCATGGGCAGGACAACGGTCATATGATTCTTCTAAGCGCTCATAAAATATATTTTTGGTCTGTTCATCCTTGTCTTCAGTGGGAGCATGAGCGCAAATAAAGCTGATGTTGAAGAATTTTGCTTTTATTCGAATTGTAGCAAGTCTTTTATTCACGGGTGTGAAGATGGAGACCAGATGTTTTAACCTCCGACCAACTACAAATCCGCAACCAAACTCATGCTTTACATCATGGCAGCTATAATACAGTGCGTCACCTTCAGGTGTTGTTGTGACGCCTTTCCCAATCCATCGTATTTCCTGTATGGCAGTAATATCGGCCTTGTACTTTTCAAGTACGTCTGCCAATGCGAAGACTGCACCTTCTCTATAAAGAGTGCGAACAGTCCAGGTGCAGATTCGCAGATCATGGTCCTTAAAACGTTTGCGGGGTTCGTCAACTTTAGAGGGGTTTGTTTTTCTTTTCTTTCGTTTTTTCATAGTAGGCTGTTTTTTCTAGGGGAGGGTTACTAACCCGACGCCCAAACCCAAGTTTTTAACGTTCATAATGGTGAACGCGCGGCACATGTTAGCTCACTTCCTTTAACGGGTGTTAAAGGCAGTTGCCCAGGTGACACCACGGGGAGGTCAGTGTCCACTTGAGATGAAAGAGGGACCAAGATAAATCCTGGGATTTGCCATGTTAAAACCGGCCAGGACCGTTCCTTGGTATCTTCCATCCTCACCTTGGAGTCCATTGCAATTAAATTGCAAAAAGGATGCATTTTCTGGGATTGGGACAACAACGGCTGGTGTTAAATGCTGCGTGTGCTGTCGAGGGGACTGCAAGGGAGTTTCGTAATCTGACGACGAGGGAGTTTCGTAATCTGACGACGACTCAATGGGGACTGTATTCACGCAGCATGGAGCAACATAGTCCCAGTCGTAGTCCCTCAGGTGGACAAGTCCAAAGCAACTTCTTAGATGCAACCACTTCTGACATCTGATATAGCCCGATATAGCCCATTTGCAAAACCAAACATCCTAGGAGTAAAAGAAACTTTTGTACCAGATTCCAAAGCCCTATCTTCAAAATTGCGAGCTGAATCTTAATTTCAACAGACGGGCGGACAGGCGGACATGGTTATATCGACGTAGAATTTTACCCTGATCAAGAATATACACCGATGAATATTTCTATGTGTGACAAACGGAATGAAAAATTTAATTATACCCTACTTATTATGGTGGAGAGTATAAATATTGCTCACAATGTCTTTTGAACGATCATCTTTCAATAAAATATTTTTCTATGTGTATATTTTCACTGTTAACCCCTTTCTTTTATTATAAAATGTTCATACTTCATTTGTTATATTCTACTGCAACACCGGTCTGTATCCATTCATTCAATACCTCATGCTGAGCGTAACTCCTCTTGTTTTTTTTTTACTTTTTCCCATTGTTTTCGCTCATATCTCTGTAAAGTGCCATACGGTATGCTAATGATCCCAAGGAAACGGAAGTGATATTTAGGGATCGTTTTCAAGCGGATGCCGAAAAAATAGTCAACAGCACCTACAGCGAGTGACAGCAGCACTGTGTGTATTATAAAGCTTTGCCGAAAAATATATGTATATTGCAATCGGAAAATGTTTTTTAAACAAAAAAGGAACCATTCAAACTAAGCCATTTTGCCATCACCACCACAAAAGCAAGTGACATAGCCACCACCATTCAGCTCCTGTGGCGGAATATGCATAAACAAATATTTCATTTTGTACCCAGCTAAGCCGTGCAATATCAGGGTAAATGTCACTTAAATACAAACAAAAATAATACATAAAATAAAATGAAATACATAATAAAAACAACAACAACCACAACAAATGCAAAAATACAAATGCTTCAATGATTGTTGCTGTTGCTTTAACTGCTTGCTTCTGCTCAAATAAAGATATCAGTTATTTATTGCTATTGTTTGCATTTATGTATGTGTGTGTGTTTATGAATGTATCTGTGCAACGCCGAGATTCGTGTGCATATCACAACTGTTTATTTTTGGAATTTAATTGAAAAGTGAGACATAAAATATCACAAGTGTTTAGAAAAAAAAAAAAAATAACAACAAAATACATTAAATAAATAAATGTAATCGAAATAAAAAATAAATAAAAAACATGCATGCCTCATAGTGGTGGGTGTGTGTTTTCACTTGCATTATAGTTCATAAAGCTCGATTAAAAAATTAAAAAATTAATACTAAAAAAATGATCTTCGCCTAAAAAGGCAAAATTTTCAAATAAATAAAATCAGCTGAGCCAGGCTGGAGTTTGAACCCATGTCCTTGAAAAACGCAGGAAAAAAGTGTTGTCATGACGTGTTAGCGTTCAGAGCCAAACTCATAACTTTAAAAGGCAGCGCTAAGCGTTTGTCATGAAAGCACAACTAAATGGGAAAATCCTCATTGTTGTTGTAAAAAACAAAACAAAAATGCATTTGAAAGAAGAAAAGTTCGAGGACAGCGAAGCCCCTCCACATCCGATATGTTTGATGAGCCTTTACCGAAGGCGAAACATGCATGTCATATAGTGGTGGGGTCGAATCATAAAGCTCGATTAAAAAATTAAAAAATTAATTCTAAAAAATCTTCGCCTAAAAAGGCAAAAATTTTCAAATAAAAAAAAATATTTTTGTTTCTCTTTAACACACAAGGCCGAGCCGCCAAAATTTACACATTAGTTCAATGCGTCTTTTGAACTCGGTAATAAGAAGGATATAGCCAGAAATAGTTTTTATACCCTCCATCATAGCACTATACGTACTTGGGATAGGTTTTCTAATTTGATTCGAAGAAAAAACATGTCAAACTCAATGGATGTGCAATTTGTTTTCAAAATTTTTCAAAACTCGCGGTATAATTCGAAGTTAAATTAAAATTTTTGAAGACAAATTAAAGAAGTAAGAGAGGGTTGTAGTCGGATGCGATACCCTACTCCACTACATCTGGGTACTATTTTCAATGGAATTTATTTTATATGACTGCGACATGTTTTAGCCGTCCGGTGGTACATAAATAAGTTGATATGCGTGGTAATATACTAGAGATATAGAACATTCATGCATATATACGCCGCACAGTGGTTCAGAATCTTTTTTTCCTGGTCAAAATTCTGTAACTTTTGAACGGATAGAGATATTTCACAATTCTAGACAGATAACACAATCAGCTTATATATGAATTATAAGCGATCAAATTCGGTCTGGTAGTTGCAGAGGAATTCAATGTCAAAGTTAAACTTTTGAATTTTTTACTATTTTTCATCAAAATATCAGTGCTTTTGTGTTTTTATATCTTCTTATATAATAAAAGATGGTCAAACGCCAATAAATAAACTATAAAAATGCCAAAAAAAATTAAAAAAATTTTCGAAAAAAAATTAAAAAATTTTTTTTTACAAATTTTTCACATTAAAAAATGCAAAAAATTTAAATTTTTTCATCAAATCAATTTTGTCAAGAATTTAAAATGAAAATTACCAATACCCTGTTCACCCTACCGCCAAGAAGGTTATATACTTGGAAATCCCCCCAAGATAGAGTCGGCAATGTAATAAGAAATCAAATAGATTTCATACTTATAAACAGGAGACATTGCTCATCTGTAAGAAAGGTCACAACATACCCTTGCGCAGATGTACCATCTGATTCCAATCTTCTGATGGCAAAAATCCACATAAAACTAGCACGTCCATCAAAGAAAACACGATATCGAAAAATTGACATCGGAAAACTCGGAAATCCTACAATAAGGTCTGGCGTTTCTTCTCAAGTCAACACAGAGTTAATCAATATCAACAGGAATGACGTGGAACATATATGGAACAGTGTGAAGACCACAATCAATTCAATTGCACGTAACACGCTTGGAAACTACACAAAACCAAAAAGTAAAAGCTGGATGACTGAAGAGATACTTCAACTGATGGATGAGCGTAGAAAATACAAAAATAGTAACTACGAGATGTATTGGGAAATCAACAGGGAAATTCAAAGGGAAGTGCGTATAGCCAAAAACAACCATCTTAACAGTCAATGCCAAGAAATTGAACGACTGATGACACTGCACGACGACTTTCAGTTACACAAGAAAATGAAAGAAGCAGCCGGCATATACAGAAATAATAATTCATCAGTCCTTTACAATAACAATAATGAACCCGTTTTTGAAACCGCTGAGAAGAAAAACATCTGGAAAGAATATATTCAAAACTTATTCAATGATCCTACTAGATCTGATTATGACTACCGGATATCACAGCAAATGACAGGCGAGGCAATAACAAACAAAGAAGTTGAAGATGCAATAAAATCCCTCCGAGAACGAAAAGCCACGGGTCCTGATGAAATACCTGCCGAGATACTAAAAATGATAAATGATAACAATATTGATCTGTTAACGAAACTATTTAACTATATTTATGAAACCGGAAAATACCCAGAGGATTGGCTGAAGTCCACATTTATAACCATTCCAAAGAAATCTCACCCCAAAAGATGCAACGACTACCGACTTATTAGCTTGATGAGTCTCGCCTTAAAAATTTTTCTGAAAATTATACATAGACGGATATACGAAAAATGCGAACAAGAAATGGGCGAAACACAATTTGGTTTTAAAGAAGCAAAAGGAACCAGAGAAGCACTATTCTGCGTACAAGTGTTTGTCCAAAAATGTAGAAGTGTCCATAAAGACGTTTTTATGTGCTTCATCGACTACGAGAAGGCATTTGACACCGTACAACATGACAAGCTCATTGATATTTTGGCGTCAATTGGAATAGGGGGAAAAGAAATTAGATGCATTAAAAGTCTGTATTGGCACCAAACCGCACATGTTAATATCAACGGAGAAATGACGGAAGAAATATCTATATCCAAAGGAGTAAGACAGGGTTGTACTCTGTCCCCACTACTGTTTAATATATACTCGGAAAAAATATTCAAAGAAGCAATAAATAACGCTAAAGAAGGAATCCTCATAAATAATGCTTATATAAACAATATCAGATACGCTGACGATACTACACTAATAGCAGACAGCCTATCAGGTTTACAAAATCTTGTCACCAGACTAACTGCGTGTAGTGAAAGATATGGATTAAAATTAAACATCAAGAAAACTAAATATATGATAATAAGCAGAAAAAACAATTACGAAAACATGAATATAATAATTCACAACACTCCACTCGAGAGAGTGTCGAGCTTCAAATATCTCGGGTTCTCAATAAATGATCAGTGGGATAACTCCAAAGAAATTAAATGCCGGATAGAAATGGCAAGAGACGCCTTTCACAAATATAGAAAAGTTTTGACAAGTCATGATATTAACATCACAACAAAGACAAGGTTCATAAAAGCCTACATATGGCCAGTACTGTTATACGCAACGGAAGTATGGACTATAAAAGCAGTAGACGTCAAGCGATTAGAAGCATTCGAAGTGTGGATATATCGGAGAATTCTTAAAATCCCATGGATAGCTCACGTGCCAAATGACGAGGTCCTACGCAGATTAAACAGAACAAGAGAACTCTTCAATCATATAAAAAGGAGAAAAATTGCATATCTTGGGCATATAATGCGAAACTCAAAATACCACATTCTACAATCAATTCTACAAGCCAGTATAGAAGGAAAGCGTAGCAGAGGAAGACAAGAGATGTCCTGGCTCCAAAATATTCAACAATGGACAGAATTCCGAAATGCAGAAAATTTAATAAGTGTCGCAAGAAATAGAGAATTATTTTCTTATTTTGTCAATGATATATAAAATATTATACATGAAATGTAATATGGTCGCTAACATTCGAATATCGAATATGCAATAAAGAAGAAGAAGAAAAATTAAAATAAAATGCTCCTTGGGTGTTCGTAAAACTTATATAACTCATATGAAAACTCATATACTCCGAAAAATTTTAATTTGCGTAAAAAAGCTGTAATTCATATGGGAATTGGTATGGAAAAACACACATTTTTACCCATGTAATTTCAATAAATTTAAAAAAGTGTTAAACGGACGGAACGGGACGGGAACAAAAGTATATATGGGCTAAAAGAGGAGACTTTCGGGCATATTTCTGTGGAAACGGAACATTGTTCCATGTTGTTCCACAAAAGTTCTAGTCCACTAAATTTGGAATTTCATAAAATTTAGTACCTGAGGAAAAATAAAGTAGCTCATGTTGTGTAAACGCCACGGTAATTTGTTTAATTCACAATCTTACCTACCTAACAAAAAAACAGCGAACGCAATTTATGTTATAGTTTCCGAGAAATAGATATTTCTTTCTCCAGAAGTTTTCAAAAATTACGTATTTCTCAAAAATTGGAAAAATTTTCGTCTGAAGGGGCACCCCACGCCCGCACCTTCCAATATTTTGACCTAACTTTTTGGTTTCCTTAGTTTTAATATGTTTACTATCGAATCCCGAATAGAAATAAAATATCTGTTACAAAACAAAATTTTGATTTTTGGCCACGAAAATCGATTCCTGAACCATTGTGCGCCGTCATTACTGGAAACGTAAGGTATAATTTTCCGTATTTTAAAACAATTAAAAAATTATCAGTCGACATTGCCGACAGAGATATACCCTCAGCCTGTGTGGATTGAAATACTTTTTTTCCAAAAAAACGTACGTATTTAGTGGGTTTTCAAAACAATATGGATAGGATTTAAGGCCAAACATTTGCGGGGATATCGATAGATAGGGCTTTTCGACAATATTTAGAGTACCATTTTAGCGATTTTTTTTTGAACTTTTGTGGGGGAGGTATTGGATGGTCCACTCGTTTCACCTTCGAATTTCATCTAATATTAGAAGAAATATTACGATATCCAAAGTGTGGACGAACGCAGTATTGGGTTCGAGCTCTCCAGTCACTACATATGGTACAACTTTCGGGATTTTTTTCTCAAGAAGTATGGACTTGTCCTTGAAAAAAATCTGTCACTCCCATCAAGAGTTTTAGTACGCACAATTTTTCCCGAACATTTTTTAACTTTTGTGGGGGAGGTACCTGAAGGAGTGGACCGATATGGCTTATCTTCGAACATAAACTAAGTTTGCAAAAAAAATTACGAAGGTCACATTTTGGACCGAAACGGCAGATCCGTTCGAGAGTTATCTTACGCTCCAACCACTACACACGGTGTCATAGGGCTTTTTTGCTACTTTCAGGCTATTGTCTCAGGAAGTATGGACTTACCCCTGATGAAACTTGTACCGTCGTATGGGGAGCAGTGAATATAAGTTGCTACAACAAAAATCAAAGCGTCCTAAAGTCCTAATCTGAACTTATCCGAAATTTTGTGTGATTGAGTCGATTTAGTCCATTGAGTCCATATAGGAACCTCATCTAAGTCTGGTAGAAATTTCACGATGTGCAAAGTATGGATCAAATAGGTTACCTCCTTCAAGAGTTATCCTGCCCACACATTTTCCGAACATTTTCGAACTTTTGTCGGGGAGGTACCGGAAGGAGGGGACCGATATAGCCCATCTTCGAACTTAAACTAAGTTTGGGCAAAATATTACGAAAGCCAAATTTTGGACAGAATCGGTTGATCCATTCGAGAGTTATCGTGCGCACCAGCCAGACAGACAGACGGACGGACATTGCTCAATCGACTCCAAATTGTCTGAAACACATTTCGTCCAAACATACTTGGGGTCTAAAATCATTATTTCGATGATGCACATTTTGCCCGTATGAAAGTGTATATACCCTCGTTAGCATAAATGCTGAGGGTATAAAAACATGCAACCAAAATTTAAACAATCCGAGACGAGTCCTTAAATGTCACTCTTTCCAAAATTTGTGTGGGAGGCACCCGAAGGAGTGTTTCGATGTAGTCCGTATTCGGACGTAATCCAAGTCTCTAAGAAATAATACGATGTACAGAATTTAGACCAAACCGGTTTTTCCTACCGAGGGTTATCTTAGGCACTAATCAGATTAGTTGGCGTCGTCTCAGGAAGTATGGAATTGCAAAAAAAAAATTCAGTCTGATATAGTCCATATTTGAACCTGATACATGCATGGAAGTAATATTTCCACATCCCCAGTTTGGAACAATTCGGTTAGTCCCTTCTGGAACTATCGTGCGAATAATCTTTGCGAGAATTGTTGAACTTTTGTGGGGGTAAATAATGGAAGGGTTAGATCGATATGGTCCATCTCCGAACTTAAAAAAGTTCGGACCAAATTTACGAAACCTAAAATTTGAACCAAGTAGGTTGATTCTTCGAGAGTTACCATGCGCACCAGGCAGCCAGACAGACGAACGAACATGGGTAAATCGACATGAAATTGTCTGAAATGGATTTCATCCAAACATACATGGGGTCTAAAATCTTTATTTCGATAATCTCGTTTGTCTAAATGTTGAGGGTATAAACAAATATTAAATGAATTTTTGAAATAGGTTTCGGCGATTTTTATCGAAACGATCAATGAAAAAAAAAATACCAATATTCGAGGTACTACACATTACATTTTATCAAAAGTATCACAACAACTTCTAGACCCCGTACAGCATTGTAATTTAAAAACCTGGAAATCCTTCTTTCATGATTTGAAAACTTTTCTATCATTTTTGTAACATGGAATGCAAATGTAATTCTATACAAGAAAATTACAACAATAAACAAGTAAGCAAAGGCTATAGTCGGACGGGGCCGACCATGTGATACCCTACACCACAACCTGTAGGAATTAGCTATGTGCAACCCCCTTGCACGCTGAATGTCCGGGTTCGATTTCCATCAAATTGTCAACGGTGGCAAAATACCCCTCAGTAATGTTGGCGATATTTTCTGAGTATTTCAGCCATGAAAAACGTCTCTACAAATGGCAACTTAGGACACGCCGTCCGCACTCGGCGATAAAAACTAGGTCACATATCAATAACTTAATATGAATCCATTGATATAAGAGAAGTCTCCCTTGTCTTTACTGTGATGTTTGTGGAAAAATATATAAATTATACATTTCTAAAAAATATTCGAAAATTGAAAAATTCACATTGATTAGCCCCTCCTGCTACATCTTAAAATTGTCTTTGAATATCAGGTTTCTTTTTGGAATACACCTAAAATAAATAAATAAATATATATACCATGAAATTTAGTATATTTGATAATTGGGAAAATTGCAAGTTTATTGAAGATCTATGGTCCAAAATTGTGCACTTGTACCTCACATATGCTTCGAAAATAGTTTATTGTGGGCATATATTGTGATATCTAAAATATATTTTATACCGGTAGAAATAACTAACAATGAATAGAATTTCAAAAATTGTGCATGCAAACAAATTTATAAATCCCAAAATTATTCATATTCAATTACACAGAAAAGAAGATAGTATAAGTCAGCTGCGCTAACGGTGATATACCCTCAGCCTCTGCCGTATAAAAATATAGTTATTTTGTAACACGAGTGTTTTCTTCAAAATACGTGGAATCTGTAGGTATCGTAATATGGGGCTATACCAAATCAAATTTAGTAAGTTAACTTCTGAGTTTTGGAAAAGTTTGAGAATTATTTTATCAGATTTGTAATTTTAGTTGGAGCCGGCAGGGATTTTTTGAACTTCTGGGCTATTATCTCGGAAGTATGACTTACCCCGGAAAAGCGACCAGAATAGGGACCACGAAAAGAACCTTCTTCAAAAAAAAAAAATTAATAAATAATAATCAAAAAGATCCAATACGTGTCCTCAAACATCACTCTTCCCAAAATTTGTGTGGGAGGTACCCGGAGGACGGACTGATATAGTCCATATTCCAACCTGACACATGACTGGATGAAATAATACGATGTGTAAAATTTCGACCAATCAGAAAATCCCCTTGAGAGTTATCTTGCGGATTAGTGGCGCAAGTACAATCTGCTGAAAAAATTCAAAACGATTCGAGTGGACTCTTAAATTTCCCTTTTCCCAATTTTGTGTGGGAGGTACCCCAAGGTGTAGACCGATATAGTCTTATCCGATCTATATCTGGAAGGAATAATAATATATGGAAAGTTTGGAGCAAATCGATTTCTCACTTCGCCAGTTATCGTTCACACAATTTTTCGAAAACAATTTTGAACTGTTTTGGGGGAGGTGTGGACCGCCACAGCCTACATCGAACCTAAACAAAGTTTGGGTAAAATATTACGATGTATAAAATGTGGTTCTAATCGGCAGATCCGTTCGAGAGTTATCGTGCGCACCAGCCAGCTAGACATTAAGAGAGACAGATGAACGGACAGGGCTAAATAGACTCCAAATAGTCTGAAACGAATTTCTTCCAAATATACTTGGGGTCTACTACCAATATTTCGATGAGACAGATCTTTGGTCGTCTTTTGTTTGTATCCCCTTTAGACTTAATCCTGAGGTATAAAATAGGTGGCGAGGCGACCCCATGTTTCAATATTTGTATAAAAAATCCAACTTGACAACTGAACTGTAAATTTCTCCGTCATGATAGAGGCAATTTGTAGCATGGGAGGAAATTGTGGTTCTCTACACGAAACCCATTATATATTAGGCAGTAGGCCCGTTATCTAGCAGACACATTATTGCAATTTGCATCAGGGGAAAGGTAAGTAGTTATTATTCCATATGTAGGCTTCTTTGTAGAAATAAAATTTGTATATTTTTCATACAAAAGTAATGGTCTATGTCACCAGCTAAATAATATAAGATCATCATGCAAAATTATAGGCATTTTCTTCTACCTAAACTCTTACCTCGTGCAAAATTTCGTGACTATTGAGCTATAATTGCGACCTCTAGAGTGTTAATTACTAAACTACAAACAAAAAACTGGATATATTAGACTGTAGCTCTGTTATCTGGTCACGTACATCAACGTAATCGACATCAGTGCAAAGGTCAAGAGATCGTCTTCCAACTTAACTCACGAGGGAAGAATGTGTCTTTCAGGAACAAAGATATAAGCTGTATATTAAATTTTTTCACAATTTTCACACAAATGTTCTGGTCCATTTAACCCTCTAAATATTATCTGATCGGCATCTCAAATTGCAATCTACTTCTTTGTCATATACTCTTACCATATTTAAAATTTCGCGATGATCGGACTATTACTGCGACCTACAGTGTCGCTACAAAATTGGATAAAAATTATGTTTTTGGTCCATTTCACCCGCTAAATATTTCACGATCATCTCCAAAAAAAAAATAGGGATCTATTCTGATCTGAATCCGACCTCCATGCAAAATTTCGTGACGATCGGTACATAAATTCGGCCTGGAGTTTGATTACAATTGATAATGGACAGACGGACGGACCGACACACATCTCAAAGTACCACATTGGGGGTCTCCGACGAATATTTCGCGGTGTTACATGAATTTTTACCAAAACAAACTTATAATACCCTTTCCACATAGTGGTGTAGGGTATAATAAAATTAGAATAACAAGATTTTTATTTTTTCGTCATATTTTCTTTGTATTTTTGCAAATAACATGAATACTATAGCTCCAGACTTCACGACTTAGGTGTGGATGCTGTTATAATTTTTATACCCTACACCACTATGTGGGGAGGGTATTATAAGTTGGTTTTGGCCAAAAAGTTTGTAACGCATCGAAATAATGGTCGTAGACCCATACTTATATATACCAAAATGAATGTCTCGACGAGCTGAGTCGATCTGGCTATGTGTGTCCGTCCGTCAGTCCGTCCGTCCGCCCGTCTGTCCGTCTGTCCATCTAAACCTTGTAATCACGCTACAGGCCGCAATTTTGATCGGATCGTCACGAAATTTTGGATGTTGATGGGGGTCCCGGAGGGGAAGAAGCCTATTGATTTTGGTGATGGTCGGATAATATTTAGGGGTCGGAATGGGCAAAAAACTTATGTGGATAAAAAGACAACGTTTTTTCCAAAGCGAATATCTCAGCTTCTATACAGGGTATACCAAAAGCAAAACTTGACAATAAAAGTAGAAAATATCACCTTTCTACTGATGTAAAGTAGGTTCTCGTAGGTGATCAAACAACGAAGATATCACAATAGTCGCAAATAAAACCCAAATTTTCATTTTTGCGATTTTAATTATAATGACGAATATCACAGCTTTGGTTGGGGACTTTCCAAAAGCAAAGCCTGGCTATAAAAGTAGAAGATCCCATCTTTACAATGATGTAAACTAGGTCGGCGTACGTGACCAAATAACGGAGATATCGCAATTGTCGGTAATACGTCCCATTTTTCCACTTTTTTGGAAATCACGCTACAGGTCGCAATTTTGATCGGATCGTCACGAAATTTTGAGGGTTAATGGGGGTCACACAGGTGAAGAAGCCTATTGATTTTAGTGATGGTCGGATAATATTTAGGGGTTGTAATGGGCAAAAAACTTATTTAGAGAAAAAGACAACGTTTTTTTCCTAAGCGAATATCTCAGCTTCAATATGGGGTATACCAAACGCAGAACCTGGCCATGAAAGCAGAAAATATCGCCTTTCTATTGATGTAAGGTAGGTTTTCGTAGGTGATCAAACAACGAATATATCGCAATAGCCACTAATAGAACCCAACGTTTTATTTTTGCGATTTTAATAATAGTGACGAATATCACAGCTTCGGTTGGGGATCTTCCAAAAACAAAATCTGACTATGAAAGTAGAAAATCCCATCTTTACAGTGATGCAAAGTAGGTTGGCGTAGGTGGCCACATAACGGAGATATCACAATAGTCGGCAATACATCCCATTTTTTCATTTTTTTGTAATCACGATACAGGCCGCAATTTTGATTGGATTGTCACGAAATTTTGGGGGCTAATGGGGATCCTACAGAGAAAGAAGCCTATTGATTTTGGTGGTGGGCGGATAATATTCAGGGGTCGGAATGGGCAAAAAACTTATTTGGAGAAAAAGTCAACGTTTTATTTCAAAGCGAATATATCCGCTTCTAAAAGGGGTATATCGAAAGCAAAACCTGCTAATGAAAGTAGAAAATATCACCTGTGCAACGATGTCACGTAGGTTGTCGTAGTTGGTCAAACAACGAAGATATCACAAAAGCCGCTAATAGAACACAACTATTCATTTTTGCGATTTTAATAATAATGACGAATATCACAGCTTTGGTTCCGGACCTTCCAAAAGCAAAGTCTGACAATGAAAGTAAAATATCCCATCATTACAATGATGTAAAGCAGGTTGGCGTAGGTATCCAAATAACAGAGATATCGCAATAGTCGGTAATACATCCCATTTTTCCACTTTTTTGGAAATCACGCTACAGGTCGCAATTTTAATTGGATCGTCACGAAATTTTGGTTGTTATTGGGGGTCCCACAGAGGAAAAAACCTTTTGATTTTTGATAATGGTCGGATATTATTCAGGGGTCGGAATGTGAAGAAAAAAATATTTGGAAAAAAGACCAACGTTTTATTTCAGAGTTAAAATCTCCCTTCTGTAGGAGGTATATCGAAAGCAAAACCTGGCAAGGAAAGTAGAAAATATCACCTTTACAACGATGTGAAGTAGGTTGTCATAGGTGGTCAAACAACAGAGATGTCGCAATAGTCGGTAATGCATCCCTTTTTCCATTTTTGTGCAATCACACTACGAAATTTTGATCAGATCCTCACGAAATTTTGGGGGTTGATGGGGGTCTAACAGAGAAAGAAGCCTATTGATGGTTGGCATACATCCCACTTTTCCATTTTTTATTTGGGTTGTACTGTCGATGCACTTAAATGCGTTTCAAAAAATTTACCTGTGTTAATGAAGACATTCAGAACAAAGGCGCTAAGCTATCCCAATTTTAATATTTTGAATTTTATTAGTCAAAAGCTTATGAACATGGGTAGTGGTGTAGGGTATCACATAGTCGGCCCCGACCCGACTATAGCCTTGGCTCACTTGTTATATATATATTTTTTTGTAAGTATGAACGCTATTGTTTCAAAAATATGTTTTTAAATACGTGAAATTATTTAACAATTTTATTTTTTCGCGAATCCATTGAAACTTTTCGAATTTTTTTTGCATCAGCGCAAAGGGTACGAATTCAGTAAACTATAATAGGATATAACAGCTTACTATATTAAGCCGCCATTTTTAATTAAATTAAAACGGTCATATATTTTGCGCGCAATGATCAAAGTTGGTAACGAAAACAGATTTGGAATGACGATATTTTTCTTAATCTATGTACCAAAAATCATGGATGTAGTATCAATTTTTTTTTAGATGGAAACTACGATTTTAGACGTTTTTCCTGATATATTAAATTTTTTCCAATTTTCACACAAAAGTTTCGGTCCATTTCACCCGCTAAAAACTATCTGATCATCATGCAAAATGGCAAGCTTTTTTCTTGTCATAAGCTCCAGACTTCTTTAAAATTTCGCGCTGATCGGACTACGGATAAAAAGTTTGTTTTTGGTCAATTTCACCCCCTAAATATTTCACCACCAATAACAACAGAGATCTATTTTGATGTGAAACCGACCTCCATACCAAATTTCGTGACGATCGGTCCATAATTGTGGTCTGGAGTTTGATTACAATTTATAATGGGCAGACGGACACACGGACGGACGGACGGACTGACACACATCGCTATATCGCTTTATCTCGTCGAGATATGGAAAAACATGATTTTTTTTAGCAAAATAAACTTATAATACCCTTCCCACATTGTGGAGTCGGGTATACAAATTCTGTAAACAATTTATTTGCTATATGACCACCCAACCAACTAATAGGCAATTATTATTGATGATGTTAAATGAAATTGGATACTAATTGAATGACACGTTCAAATTGATGTTAATGTGTAAATGTTGTCAATTATAACAAAAGTGTTAAATCAAATTGGCTAAAATACAATAATAAATTATATTGATTCTATTACGTTATTGGTGGTGAGCCGTGTAACAAAATTTATTGTGTTTTTCCAAAATTGGAATAACATTTTGTAAAGAGGGGAAAGAATTGACACAAAATTCCATGTTATTGTGAACACAAAATTGAATCCGGTTTATAAAATACGCTTTAGGATGTCAATGAATGTGTATGTGTGTGTGTGCGTGTTTGGCCCATAAAATTTGCAATTAATTTTGATGCGCTTTAGCGCTTTCTGACATTGATAAGTGTCAGTTTAATATCAACATTGCCTAATAATACCACATTTAACATATGTCAGGCCATCACATCCTAATGCTGGTGATGTTTCCTCTTGCATGAATGTACTGGTATTTTGTTTTTGGTGTTACTGGTTTTTCTTCTGTTCAATCATTGGCTACGTTCCCCTTTGGCAATTTTACATAAGTAGCGCAATAAGAAAGGCCTGATATGAGGAGGGCTCTGGAAATAAAACATTGCAAAACCAAAAGACGGAGAAACAAAAATAAAAACCTTTCCTACAAAGATATTTCGGAGATTCTTTACTCATGTTAGCGCATCTTATTATTTCGCTTTGGCTCTGATTCCATGTAGTTTTTAGCTTGTTGCCCAACTCTCTTCCGCCCATGGATTTCAGTAA
The DNA here is from genome assembly GCF_047663935.1 of Musca autumnalis. Classification (NCBI taxonomy): domain Eukaryota; kingdom Metazoa; phylum Arthropoda; class Insecta; order Diptera; family Muscidae; genus Musca; species Musca autumnalis. The sequence continues at coordinate 51,194 of NW_027411925.1, forward strand.
ATTGTGCGTTTATTATGTTTGCCTTTAACATGTTTTTATTTTGCTTTTGAGCACATCACTGTTGATGTTGTTGTTGTGTAATTAAAATTATATGTTATTTATATGAAATGGTTGGTACATTTTGATTCATTACTCATCTCCCCACCCCTTTGTCATGCCATTCACACAAACACCATATCCCCGTATTCACAATACAATATTAATTTCATGTCGCGTTTCAGTCCCTACCCACCACATGGTTGCTGCATTTAAAGCCGTGTTAACCCAGCAAACCAATCGTACCGACATCTTAACGAAATCGCAACAAAATTCGGACGATACATCCGATGTCTGATCCGAAATCGTAACGATATCTTAACGAAAGTAGCATGAAGTGGTTGACATAATTTCGGAACGAAATGTCGGAGCGACATCGTATCGATTTCGATCCGATTTCGTAACGAAATCTGAAGAAAATACTTGGGAAATTCGGAAAGGAAATTTTTTTCCGACATTCATTCGAGCGAAATCGGTACAAAATCTGAACTATTTCCGCTCCGAAAAATTGTTTAGAAATCGGAACGAAATTTGAACGACGTTGCTTCCGAAATTGTTTAGACGTGTCGGACATCCGACATTTGGTTTGCTGGAAGGGATGTGGTGCCTCGCTGTGTGTGTGTGCGTGTGAATAACCATAGTGTTACGTGTCGTATCTGTGATATTGCATTAACTCAAATAATAATAAGCGTCACTAATTGCGTAAAACTGTAACTGACCAATGCGACATTATGTGGTCGCCTGGTAAAAATAGGAAAAATTGTCATTCTATAGAAGATGTGTATGGTGTTGTGTGGATATCACTGTGTGTAATTTTTTGAGTCATGTTTTATTAACCACATTCTGACTCCACAGAATTATAGAATACCAAAAAATAGAAGACACGTGTCTCGCCGTTTTTCCCTATCTCATGAACTTTCGCGGTTATAGGCCTCCAAAGGTTTGAGGCTTTGATTAAAAAAGGGGTCATTTTTCAAGACTATATCTTCCAAACCGTTAGGAATTTTGAATTTATTTCAGAGGCAAAGTTGTAGATCTTGTCTTAAGGAACAAAAATTGTGAGCACATATAATCCATCAAACTTCATCTGCAAGGTCAAAATCGCCAAGGTCAAATTTCTTTTAAAATTTTATCTCGGGTTTTGGTCTGCAGCTATCAAACCGATCAAATTTAAAGCAAACAACCAACTACAAAAAAGTACCTCAGATCCCGATAAACATCTTTCTAGAACATACCATCTCTGTATAGACGGTTCTTAAAGGTCAAAATAACAAAGCAAATGGGATTTTTATCCTGTTTTCTTTGGTTCTGGTCCACAAATGCTAAACCGTTCAATATTCAAGAAAACAACCAACTGCAATAATGTAGCAAAGACATTAATGAACAAGTTTTTGGAACATGCGAAATGTCTATGAACGGTCCTTAAAGGTGAAAATAGCAAAAAAATTTTGAAAATATTAAATTTTTACACTTTTTTCTCCGATTCTGGTCCAAAGATACCCAACCGCCCAAAAATAAAGGATACCGTCAACTACAAAAATGTACCTAAGATTTCAATAAACAACCTTCTAGAACATATGACGATTCTAGGAACGATTCTTCAAGCTCAAAATTCGATTATTTTAGATCATTCTTTCCTGTTCAGGTCCGTAAATAACAAACCTTTCACATTTCCTTGAGTTTTTAACAGTTTGTTATTTCCAAACCTGAGCAGGGGGAATGTTAAAAATAATTTAATTGTTCGTGAATTTCAGCCCTGAGAATCATTCCTAGAATCTTCATATGTTCTAGAAAGTTGTTTATTGAAGTCTTAGGTACATTTGTGTGGTTGAAGGTATCCTTAATTTTTTGGCGGTATGGTATCTTTGGACCAGAATCGGAGAAAAAAGTGTAACAATTGAATGTTTTCAAATGTTTTTTGCTATTTTCACCTTTAAAAACCGTTCATAGACATTTCGCATGTTCCAGAAAGTTGTTCATTGATGTCTTTGCTACATTATTGCAGTTGGTTGTTTTCTTGAATATTGAACGGTTTAGCATCTGTGGACCAGAACCAGAGAAAATAGGATAAAAATCCCATTTGCTTTGTTATTTTGACCGTTAAGAACCGTCTATACAGAGTTCATATGTTCTAGAAAGATGTTTATTGGGATCTGTAGTACGTTTTTGTAGTTGGTTGTTTGATTCAAATTTGATCGGTTTGATAGCTACAGACCAAAACCCGAGAAAAAATTTTAAAAGGAATTTGACCTTGGCGATTTTGAACTTGCAGATGAAGTTTGATGGGTTATATGTGTTCGCAATTTTTGTTCCTTAAGACAAGATCTACAACTTTGCCTCTGGGATAATTTCAAAATTCCTAACGGTTTGGAAGATATAGTCTTGAAAAATTACTCCTTTTTTAAACCAAAGCCTCAAACCTTTGGAGGCCTATAACCGCGAAAGTTCATGAGATAGGGAAAAACGGCGAGACACGTGTCTTCTATTTTTTGGTCTTCTATCACGCTGCGGTGTCAGAATATGGTTAATAATTTTCGTGTTGCACAGTGTATATGTATGCATGTTCGTGGTTATATGTTTTGCTTGTATTTTGGGATATTGTAATGAGAACAGGTTGGTTTTTCGTGTGATTAAACATTTAAAAATAATAGAAAAAAACTTTTTGGGAGTAGAGTGATTAAAAAAATAGAAGGACATAATAATCTTCTAAAGAAAACGTCCGTTTTCTTCTATGAAATAACCTAATGGCTTCTATAGAAGATATAATGGTCTTATGTGAATAGACGAAGTTTCCCAAGTTGCGAAAAAATTCACTACCAAACAAGTAAAAAAGTATCAGTCGGCTTAGCCGGCAGAGATATACCCTCACCCTTTTTAATTTGAAATACTTTATTCCTAAAAATACTATTTAAGGGGTTTTCAAAATTTTGGGCGGTTCATACGCACAAAAATGTGGATTAAGATTAAAGTTCAAAAGGATTGCGGAGGAGGTACTTGGAGGAATGGACCTACATAGGCCGTTATGGAAGTGGATCTTATTTTGGGAGTCATATCTTTTCGATAGATATCGCGCCCACTAGTCATTTCAGTGGGTCATCGTATAACTTTTAGACCAGTACGCCAAGAAGCATGGACTTGTCCACGGAAAACATAATGTTGCTGTAAACAGGACCACAGCGAACAACATCAGTATACATTTCCAAAGGATCTTCGAACAGACCCTAAACTGCATTTATACACAAATGTTGAACTTTTGTGGAGGAGGTACCCTAAGAAGAGAACCGATATGGTTCTCTTCTTAGGGTACCTCCTCTTGTTGAAAAAATATTAGAATATCCAAATTGGTTGCTCTGTTCAAGAAATACCGTGCATACCATTTTAGTGACCTTTTTTAAAAATTAGTACTTCCCGGAAGTTGTGGACCGGTATTGCCCATCATCGAACTGAAATTAAGTTTGAACAACATTTGACGAAGGCCAAATTTTGGACCAAATCGGTTAATCAGTTCGAGAGTTATCGTGCTCTTCAGCCACTATATATGGTGCCATAGGGGTTTTTTACACCTCTCGGACTGTTTTCTCAAGAACTATGGACTTTACTGCTGTAATTAAGGCAACGAATACAAGTTGCTGCAACAAAATTAAAGTGATGCGAGCGCAGGTCTTAAAGTGAACTTATCCGAAATTTTTGGTGAGAGGTACCCGGAGGTGTGAAAAAATATACTACATATTCGAACCTGATCTATAGCTGGTAGATATATTAGGTTGTGTAAAGTATGGACCAAATCGGTCACTCCCATAAAGAGTTATCGTGCGCACAATTTTTCCGAACATTTTTGAACTTTTGTGGGGGAAGTACCTGAAGGAGTGGACCGATATGGCTTATCTTCAAACTAAAATTTTAAACAAAATATTACGAAGGCCAAATGTTGGACCCAATCGGCAGATCCGATCGAGAGTTATCGTGCGCTCCAACCATAACACACGGGGTCATATGGATTTTTTTGCAACTTTCAGGCTATTTTCTCAGGAAGTATGGATTGCCACTGAGAAAACTTGCACCGTCGTATAAGGGGCAGTGAATACAAGTGGTTACAACAAAAATCAAAGCGATTCGAGAACAGGTACCACACTGAACTTTTCCGAAATTTTGTGTGGGAGGTACCCGAAGTAGTAGACCGATTGAGTCCATGTTGGAACCTTATCTAAGTCTGGTAAAAATTTTCAGGATGTGCAAAGTATGGACCAAATCGGTTACTCCCTTCAAGAGTATCGGGCGCACAAATTTTCAGAACATTTTCGAACTTTTGTGGGGGAGGTACCGGAAGGAGCGGGCCGATATAACCCTTCTTCGAACTTAAACTTATTTTGGACAAAATATTACGAAAGCCAAATGTTGGACCGAATCGGTTGATCCGTTCGAGAGTTATCGTGCGCTTCAGCCAGACAGACAAACAGATGGACATGCTTAAATCAACTCCAAATTGTCTGAAATGGATTTCGTCCAAACATACTTGGGGTCTAAAACCATTATTTCGCTGAGGCACAGTTCGCCCTTATGAGAGTGCATAAATGCTGAGGGCATAAAAACGAAATCTCTACAAGTATCACTTTGGGAGCCATTGGTCTTCTATAAGAACATCTTTTAGAGAAGACCTATCGGACTTCTGTGAGAAGACCACTTGGAGAAGACCAATTGAATTGCTATCAGAAGAGCTATTGGTATTCTGTGAGAAGATGTATTAGTCTTCTATGAGAAGACCTATAGGTTTCATATGAGAAGAACTCTTGGGGAAGACCTATTTGTACGAGGGACACTAAAAAACCTTCTGGCCTAGGCAACACGCAGTGTCGCCAGAAGTCATATGACATTTTTTTGAAAGTTTGACATTTTTTAACCTAAGCGTACAGTTTGACATACGTACATGTGTTGGGTTGTTTACAGTGGTTTGATTGAGACACCTCTAAAACATGGTTTTTGAGAGCTTTTACAACATCTACTGTCGATAAAAATCGTTGACCACACTTTTTTTCTTGACATGCTGGAATCAGATGAAGTCAATGGATCCCCAGTCAGGGTTGTACAGCGCATCTCCCATCACTTCCACGTTTTGTCTGGTCAATCAGGCGCTGGTTGATTCGATGTGTGGGAGCTCGCATTGTCATGATGCAGAACGATTCGTCTTCTATTGTTCGTTTTTCGAATTATTCATGAGACTTCAGGCAAAAAACTTTAGTGTAACACTCAGAATTAACCATCCTACATTTCCCAAGCCATATAGCAGCAACACGGTCAGTTTTGCCGAAGATCCAGACGACCATTTGCTTCGAAGGTCTTCTTCCATGAACAGCTTTCGTTGGATTTGGCTCGCTTTCGAAGACCCAAACGGTCGATTCCTGCCTTGTTTCGAGCTCCTAAGCCAAGATTCAAGATTCGTCGTCTGTGGCGATCTTATAAATGTCGTTTAAAGTACGCTTAGGCTAAAAACTGTCAAACTTTTCAAAAAAAATGTCAAATGACTCCTGGCGACACCTAGGCCAGAAGGGTTTTTAGTGGCCCTCGTATTCCATGAGAAGGTCTCTTAAAGAAGATCTATGACATAAGCTTTTGCAGAAGTTCTATTTGTCTTTTATTGGAAGACCGATTGGGCTTCTATGAGAAGACCTCTTGGATAAATTCTTGTGTCTTTTATGAGAAGAGCCGTTGGTCTTCTATAAAGACCCGTTGGTTTTCTATGAGTAGACGTATGTGTCTTCTATGAAAAGACCTATTTTTCTTCTATGAGAAGACATATCAGTCATCTTTGAGAAGACTTATTGGTCTTCTGTGAGAAACTCTCTATGAGAAACCCTCTTGGAGAATGCTTATTGGTCTTATACTGTAAATCCTCTTCTTGAGAAGACCGCTTGGAGAAAATTGTTTACCCTTCTATGAGAAGTTCTATTATTCTTCTGAGAACCCCGCTTTGTGTTCTCTCAGGAGATCGATTAGTCTTCTATGTGAAGACATCTTATAGAAGACATATTGTTCTTCTATGAGAAGACCTCTTGGAGAATACTTACTGGTCTACTATGAGACGATCTATTGGTCTTCTATGACAAATGGCCTCCTACGACAATTGGTCTTCTATGGAAAAGTCTCTTGGTGTTCTATGAGAAGACCATTTGGTGTTCAATGAGAAGCCCTATTGGAGCTTTATGAGAAGACCGGTTGGTCTTGTATTAAAAGACTTTTTGGAGAAACACTATTGTACTTCTTGGGGAGACCTCTATGAGAAGAGCTATTTGTGTTTATGATAAAACCTATTCGTCTTCTATGGAAATACCTATTGGGTTTCTATGAGTAGAATTATTAGTCTTCCATGAACAGAACTATTGGTCTTCTATGAAAAAATATATTGTCTTCAGATTGTTCTTCTTTGAGAAGACAGATCGGTCTTCTATGAAAAGACCTATTGCTCTTCTGTGAGAAGACTAATTGCACTATTGGTATTCTATGAAAAATATATTGTCTTCAGATTGTTCTTCTTTGAGAAGACAGATTGTTCTTCTATGAGAAAACCTCTTGATCTTCTATAAGAAGACCTATTAGTCTTCTAATAAAAGTCCTATTATTATCATATGAGAAAGTATATTGGTTTTCCATCAGAAAACCGCACGGTCTCCTATGAGAAGACCCATTGGCTTTCTATGAGTCGATCTCTTGGTCTTCTATGAGAAGACCTATTGGTCTTCTGTGAGAAGACTTCGTAAGGGAAGTCCTTCTGGTCTTCCATGGAAAGAACTCTAGGACTTTCGTCATTTTCGTCGGTGGTAAATACCCTCAGAGTAGTGTTGGCCTGCATTTCCTGTTCTCTTCATTCGAGGAGGGTGGTCGGAAGTTCAGAGGAAGTTGGTAGGTAGGAGTTTTCGAGGAGGGATCGGAAGTTTGGATGAGGGTGCTCGGAGGTTCGGAGGAGGGTCCTCGGAGGTTCGGAGGATGGTGTCGGAGGTTCGGAAGTTCGGAGGAGGGTGATCGGATGTCCGGAAGTTTGGAGAGGAGGAAGTTTCAGAGGAGGGTGGTCGGAATTTCGGAGGTTCAGAGGAGGGTGGTAGGAAGTTCAGAGGATGGTGGTCGGAGGTTCGGTACAACCTCCTCCGAACTTCCGAGCACCCTCCTTCGAACATCTGAGCACCCTTCTCCGAACTTCCTACTACCCTCCTCTGAACCCCCGAACTTTCGAACAACTTGCCCTTTCTACCTTCAGTCCACAGCAACATCAAAAACTGTTCCCTACCACGAACACACAAACGGTCAAAAAATAAATAAATTTTTATACCCTCAGCATTTATGCTAACGAGGGTATATACACTTTCATACGGGCGAAATGTGCCCCATAGAAATAATGGTTTTAGACCCCAAGTATGTTTGGACGAAATCCGTTTCAGACAATTTGGAGTTGATTCATAAATGTCCTTCCGTCTGTCTGTCTGGCTGGCTGGCTGGAGCGCACGATAACTCTTGAACGGATCAACCGATTCGGTCCAAAATTTGGCTTTCGAATATTTTGCCCCAACTTAGTTTAAGTTCGAAGATAAGCCATATCGGTCCACTCCTTCAGGTACCTCTCTCACAAAAGTTCAAAAATGTTCGGCCAAATTGTGTGCACGATAACTCTTGAAGGGAGTGACCGATGTGATCCATACTTTGCACATCCCAATATATATACCAGATATAGATCAGGTTCGAATATAGACTGTATTTGTCTACTCCTTCTAGTAACTCTCACACAAAATTTCGGATAAGTTCACTTTAAGACCTGCTCTCGAATCACTTTGATTTTTGTTGAAGCGATTGGTATCGCTACCTCCATTACGACGGTAAAAGTTTTTTCAGGGGCAAGTCCATATTTCTTAGGAAAACAGCCCGAAAGGTGTAAAAAACCCCTATGTCACCATATGTGGTCACAAAGTGTGTGTTTACCCTCATTAGCCATAAAGCCGATAGTATGGAAAACTAGCAATTTTCACAAACACAAATAATCCCATGGGAACATAAATTCCACTTTCGTTGTAGTTCTTCAGCGTTAATTTCTAAATTTACATGAATTCAGTCTTAACCGTTTTTCATAAGTATAAGGTGTCAGGGACATTGTTGGTTAACCGCAGAAAAAAAACTACTGCCGGTTGTTAGTGTTTTGTGAAATAACAAATTTACGTGAAATTCTCAGTGAGAATTTGACTATAATTTACAATTCTTTAATTCTTTTTGTCCTTGTTGGGGATTTTGTTTGTGGTACTTCTACTATGGTATCCCGGCACAGAAGAGAACATTTCGCTGCTACAGCTCGCACATGCAATTGTTGTCATTGCTTATGTCTTGACCACAAGCACGTTAATGTGCGTTTTGCTCTGCAAAGAAATTCAACTGAATTAAACTGTGGTCGGTTGTGCCGTGGGGTGGATTAGTTGATGAGGATTTCGGTTAAATGAATGGATGTGGATTTCGTTTAAAATGTGGCAGTTAGAGTATTTTATTAATTTGTACAACAGAAAAGACAAAAAAATTATTTTATAAAACATAGATGTGCTAAAGGGGGTAGCTAGAGGGTGCTAAAGAGGTAGACAGAAAGATACTAAACCTAACCCAAGATTTTGTTGGTCTTATGGGGGAACGTTTTTGTAAGCTCAAATAAAATCGCTAATTTTAGCGTGGGTTTAAGATGGTTCCCCAGATGCCAGCACGGAAAGGCCACCTTGGATGGAAGAGGAATCAAGATAATTCCTGGTTTTTATCGTGTTGAATCCGATCAAGTCCGTAGCTTGGTGTCATTCTCTTTTGATTAGTATGATAAGTATAATTGTTGTCTATGGGAAACCCAAAAATTCCCGCGATATGAGCCCTGATGTCCTTGAAATGTTCCAATATTTAGGGTTATTTCTTCATACATCATCTGCAATAAAGTTCAGTTCAGTTCATGTCTTTACTTCAGGTAGACTTTACTACACTATATCTTATTACTATGTGAGTTTACTCTTCATACCTACGTCGAAGGATTATGGATTATATTCGTGTAGACTGTGTTTATTGGATTTAACTGAAATAAATTCTCTATTGTTTTCAATAAATACTTAAATATTTGTGCCCTTAATCAATTTATCGTAAATATGCATGCCTTCATATCTCTTCTTCTCAAATCCTTGATATTGTTTCTTTGAAAACAACTTCCAACGGATTTGTTCTCGTTGGCATGCCATTCAAATACCGGCCATCTACTCAATTCTTAAGTCCACATAATGCATTTGCTTACAAAATGCATTGTTATAGCATACCTGAGGAATAGTTGCGCAAAAAAGACCAAACGTGTACTGGTAAGCGTTTATTGAAAAATTCCTTAATTCAACCTCAAGGAAATACTTTATTTGTCAAACATATCCTTGGATAAGCTGATGTCAAGAGTCAAAAACTATGACACTCCACAGAAGAAGAGGAATGACATAACAAGAAAAAAAGAATAAAGTATATTGCTTACGCATAGTTTTGTTCCCAGGTTTTTGTTTTTGCTTATCGACTTATCCGTTGGCATATTTTGTTCAATACACCCCACCTTGAGCGTTTGTTGTTGCTATTGCTGTAAACAGCATTCTGTGCAACAATATTTATTTAAATACCATCAGGAGCATCATCATCATCATCGCCATTGACATCACCAGCACAACAAAATGGAATATCGGCTTTATTTTAAACCCCAAGGCAACAAGGTGTCACAAACATCTAAAAGACGATACCAAAGATGATGAGGTTGATGGTGATGTTGCTGGTTTCCGCAGCAAATTGTTATTGCCAATTATATTGAAATGCATTTTGAACGTTGAATTGTAAAACAAATTAAAGTTGCATTTATCGGTGACAGGACCAGCAATAGAAGGAAAATGCGTAATGTGAGGGGGTTACTCTTTAAATTGTTTGAGTAGAAAAGGTCTTCATACGATGCACCTTCAGGATAGAAGACATCAATGGAAGGCTTCTATAGAACAGAAGGCCTCCATAGGAGGCTTCTATACCATAGAAAGCCTCCACAGGAGGTTCCTGTAGAACGGAAGGCTTCTATAGTATAGGAGGCCTCTATAGGAGGCTTCTATAAAACAGGAGACCTCCATAGGAGGCTTCTATAAAATAGAAGAATTTCATAGGAGGCTTCTATAGAATAGAGGACTTCCATAGGAGTCTTCTATATAATAGAAAAGCCCAACAGGAGGCTCCTATTGAGTAGGAGGCCTGCATAGGAGGCTTCTATAGAATAGAGGGCCCCCATAGGAGGCTTCTATAGAATAGAAAACCTCCATAGGAGACTTCTATAGAATAGAAAACCTCCATAGGAGGTTTCTATAGAATAGAAGGCCCATATAGGAGGCTTCTGTAGAATAGAAGGCCTATATAGGAGGCTTCTATAGAATAGAAGGCCTCCATAAGGAGGCTCCTATAGCATAGAAAGCCTTCATATGATGCCTCTAAAGATTAGAATATATCCATAGGAGGCTTCTATAGCACAGGAGGCCTCCATATTGGGCTTCTACAGAATTGAAGGCCTCCACAGGAGGCTTCTACAGAATAGAAGGCCTCAACAGGAGGCTTCTACAGAATAGAATAGAAAGAATAGAAGGCCTCCACAGGAGGCTTCTATAGAATAGGAGGCCTCAACAGGAGGCTTCTATAGAATAGAAGGCCTCAACAGGAGGCTTCTATAGAATAGAAGGCCTCTATAGGTGGCTTCCATAGAATAGAAGGCCTCCGCAGGAGGCTTCTATAGAATAGAAGGCCTCCATAGGAGGCTTCTATAGAATAGAAGGCCTCCATAGGAGGCTTCTACAGCACAGAAGGCCTCCACAGGAGGCTTCTTTAGAACAGAAGGCCTCCACAGGAGGCTTCTTTAGAACAGAAGGCCTCCATAGGAGGATTCTATAGAAGAGAAGGCCTCCATAGGAGGTTTCCATAGAATAGAAGGCCTCCACAGGAGGCTTCTATAGAATAGAAGGCCTCCATAGGAGGCTTCTATAGAACAGAAGGCCTCCATAGGGGGCTTCTACAGAATTGAAGGTCTACACAGGAGGCTTCTATAGAATAGAATGCTTCCATAGGAGTCTTCTGTAGAATAGAAGGCCTCCATAGGTTGCTTCTATAGAATAGAAGGCCTCCATAGGAGGCTTCCATAGAATAGAAGGCCTCCATAGGTTGCTTCTATAGAATAGAAGGCCTCCATAGGAGGCTTCTATAGAATATAAGGCCTCCATAGGAGGCTTCCATAGAATAGAAGGCCTCCATAGGAGGCTTCCATAGAATAGAAGGCCTCCATAGGAGGCTTCTATAGAATATAAGGCCTCCATAGGAGGCATCTATTGAATAGAAGGCCTCCATAGGAGGCTTCTATTGAATAGAAGGCCTCCATATGAGGCTTCCACAGGAGGCTTCTATTGAATAGAAGGCCTTCATAGGAGGTTTCTATAGCACAGAAGGCCTTCATAGGAGGCTTGTATAGAATAGAAGGTATCTATAGGAGTCTTCTATAGAATAGAAGGCCTCCATAGGAGGCTTATATAGATTTAAAGGCCTCCATAGGATGCTTCTATAGAATTGAAGGCCTCCTTAGGAGGCCTCTGTAGAGTAGAAGACCTCCACAGGATGCTTCCATAGAATAGAAAGCCTCCACAGGAGGCTTCTATAGAGTAGAAAGCCTCCATAGGAGGTGTCTATAGCACAGAAGGCCTTCATAGGAGGCTTCTATAGAATAGAAGGTATTTATAGAAAGGTTCTATAATATAGGAGGTCTCCATAGGAGGGTTCTATATAATAGAAAGGCCTCCATAGCATAGAAGGGCTCCATAGGAGGCTTTTATAGAATAAAAGGTTTCCAAGGATTCTATGGAATAGGAGGACTTCATAGGAGGCTTTTATGAAATAGAAAGACTCCAAAGGAATATTCTACAGAGTAGAAGGCGTCCGCAGCAGACTTCTATAGAATAGAAGGACTCCATAGGAGGCTTCTATAGAATAGAAGGCTAGAGGGCCTCCATACGAGTTTTCTATAGAATAGAAGGCATCCAATCGAGGCTTTTATAGAATAGAAGTCCTTCATATGACACCTCAATTCTACAGCGGTGGTTTTTTGGCACCGTAATGACCCGAATCCACACTGCATCAGCGTTCTGTCCAGCGGTTGCCACCTCAGTGTAAATACACATATTTGTATTTGTATCTGCTTTTTGTGTTGGTAGTATATCCCAGAACCCCTGCTCAGGATCAACACATTCAAACTTCGGTGAGGTAAAATAGATATCGGGAGTGAGTGCATCTCATTGATTGTTGCATCAACCTGTTCTCTGTAGCAGTTAGGTGTGAAACCTATACATCCCGCCGATTAATAGATGTACTCCAGGTTTTTTCGTAGATCATAACCAACTGGTCTTAGAGGATTTTAATCCTCATTGTGACATCGGGTCCTTGGTAATGTTCAGAGGGGTATAGCTCTGTCTGAACAGATATAAAGGTCTACGTTTTATGAGTATGCTCCTATCAGAATTAAGAAAGGGTACCACGATTCTCCAGACAGAACCATCGTGTCACCTAGTCTGACAAATCGTTGCTCCTAGGTCCGATCATGTTCCATATATTCGTCTCCATCAGCAGACCAGCCGATTTCATCACCTCTGTTCGCCGCACTTTTATCAATCATGGGAAAGCTTATTGGTCTAGAGATAACCGCTTTGGGTAACTGCCAAAAACCTTCTAATATTCGGTTAGCAGAAAGGACTCCCAATTGAACATGGCGAGCTTCTTGGAACCAACTCCAGTGACCCCAGATTTTGGGAGCTGCTCCTGTAAGTTAATAAGTTGGTCGGTGAGCACATGCGGAACAAGTGACTAGATCATCTCAGGAGTTGCAAGATTAGAACCGGAATAAAGTGAACGGTTTAATCACTCTCGATCCACTCTCGGACCTCAGTTGGATAGGGCCTCAGTCACTTTTGGCGATGCTACGCGTAAGATATAACCAGTTACCGATCATCAGCATGGGTTCCATAAAGAGCACAGCACTACAACAGCGCTGCGACCCATGTCCGCGCACAAATTATACGAGGACCCAAGCATAACCAAAACAACCGTGTTAGGAAGGTGTTGGTGGCGCTTGGCTTATCAAAAACCTTAGATCCAGTCAGACGCTCCACTCCAAGTTTGCCAGTCGTACATAGAATTCAGAAACAAGAAGTCGAAGTCCCTTAAATTGAAATTGGGAGTTCTCCGAGCTGAAGTGATATCTGTAGGACTTCTTAACCTGTACCTTTTCTGTATTCCATACCATCCAGACGGCATTGAAATTGTTACGTATGCTGATGATTGTACGATGTTGGTGTCGGATATATTTAATCTGTCTTTTCTCCTTTCTCTGCTCGAGGAATATGCAAATATCCGCATAACCGAATTAATGTCCTAATCGATAGTAACATAATTCCGACCCTAAGATTTTAGGTAAGTTGAATTCGTTATAGTTTCCGAGAAATAGCTATTTCTTTCTTCAGAAATTTGCAAACATTGAGAAAAATTGTCACCTTAGGGTCGCGCCACTCCAATACCTTCCAATATCTTACCTAACTTTTTGGTTTCCTTTGTTTCAAAATGTTTACTATCGAATCCCATACAGAAATTTACAATCGGAAATTGGGGTTTTGGGCAAGAAAATCATTTCCTGAACCATTGTGCGTCGTCCGTGTATGCTATAATCATCTGCGACTATGTTTCAAGACGGCAGTACTTGGGGTGCAGTCAAAGAAACCTTGTTGATCATATACATAACGCGATAGTTCGGTCTGTGGTAGCTGTGTGGCTCCAGGGTGAGCTCCTAAAATTACATGTTCAAACCTCTTTGAACGCCTCATGTCATCAGTGGAGATGAAGTACGACAATACAATGACATGCTTTCGTTGCTGTATTTACTCGGGTGTTACCGTAAGAGTCATCCTAATCACCGTATGATGGATAGGTCCGCACGACACACTGCAAACTTTCATCTGCCCTACTAAACATACTCAAATCTCTCCAACTAGCTAACATCGTAGTTACAACTCATCGAAGCAACCACATTCCTAGACCAGAGCCTCAACAGCTGCAAAAATAAATCAAAACAATCCGATACATATTCATAAACTGCACTTTGCATACAATTTTGAAATTTGGCCTAAGTTTGGACGAAATATCACAATGTGCAAATCGGTTTGTAGTCCGTTGATAGTCTGCAAAAATATTGCTCAAAATCCTTTAAGCAAATATTCTTACATATTAAAATTGCAGCTCGTTTAAATCGAATAATAAATTACCTGCCCCTTAGATTTCCAATAAACTATTTTCCAACTTCAAGATTAAAGTTCAAATGAATCGCTTTAACGAAAATTATCTTCGTGGCCATTTATCTTTTATCCGATCCACCTGCTAAATATCTTTTTAACATCGAAAGCTTAACGTGCAATAACCATTAGAGGGAGAGAAAATGCACCAAAGTACGTGGTACCATCCGTCGATGGCAACTCAACAAAGACCAAAGACCATCATCAGCTTGGAAGAGTTTGGGTTTGTGGTGCAGATGCTGCCACTCTGCTAATGTTGATATTTGTTGTTTTGTAAAACTAGTACTTCATCGTTGTTGTTGTTGAATGTTGCAAAAGGAGTTCCTTTGTTTACAGCATCGCTTCAGCATTGCCATTGGCAGGACATGTGTCTACCTACACATCATACAGAAGGGCCAACAACAACGACAACACTTTTAACATTCACGACAGTATATATACCTACATAAGGAGTGCAATAGATGAATATTCAAACACTTTGAGAATATTATGAGAAGATTTTCTAAATAGAGATGCAGACATTGGATACTTAAAGAGAGGGGTTTGCCTTCGCAGTTCCACTTCAAACGAAATATTGATCGGGATTTTCGTCCAGCATGAAATTATTATTTCATTAGGATATCTTTATAATATCGCTAAGTACACAGAATGACCTAAAAAGGACCTTCTCCCCATTGATGAAGGTACTATACTTTAGTGGAGGAAGTTTTTTAATGCTTTCCTTTTTCTCCGAAAGCTAAAATGGACCTCCAAAAGAAACCATTGAATTAAGGTCATTTATTAATAAAGACCTTCTGTAAAACCCTTCAGTAAGTTTCTCTGCATGAGAAATATTTTATGTCATTCTAGCTACTAAAAATGGTCAGACTTTCGTTATCCGTGCTTGTCTTATCACTCAGTAACTTTTTTTAAGTCAATGTGTAAGTGATCATTTTACAAGCGACAACATGATGTTCATGTGCTCAGCTATGAACACGATTGTCAACTGTAAAAGTTGTATCCCAAGAAACAAGTCAATGTAAGTTACACCGAAAGTAGTTTCGACTTTAGAAGGACTAATCATTCGATAACGGACGTACACTTTTATTATTAATGTTAAAATCTTTGATAACTTTAAATTTTGCCAGACTTGAAAAACCTTCTGTTTGAAAGCTCAACTAAACTTTTCTCACTGTGTCTCGTTTCATCAAAGCACAAAAACTCTAGCAGAGTTGTTGACTTAAAATCCACAAAACTAATAACACACTCTGCATAACAAAAAGTCAAAATTATGTGACTAGCTAACTGACACTCACCCTTTGACGCTCGCTCACACACACTCATACTCCTTGTTTGTGTATGTGAACGTGTTTTTCCTTGTCTCTGACGAATAACAAGAACAAGTGAGTAATCTAAGGAATGACTAACTGTCAGTATGAGTGACAAGATTATAAGACCAACCAACCAAGCAATCTAACCACAACATAAATGATCTGCTGCAGTATGCTCCAACACTTTTTGTTGTTATCTTGTTGTAATAACAAAATATTTTCTCATGCACTTGAACATTACCAAAAAAAAAAAAAAAAAAACAAAAAAAAAAAAAACGAAAATGAAGAAAAAACATATTCCGAAATTCCGCATAACAAAATAATCCAAGAAACAACTAGAAAAAAGACACACGTAAACATATTTGAGGATGTGTTGGTAGGTAGAGGAATTTGTCCAATATGTACAAACCCGGTAAACATTCATAAATGCGAGTGTCGGATTTTTATCCGAAAAGATCAAGAACACGGGAAGAACTGTGCCACTCACATGATAGTGACACAGTTCTTCCCGTGTTCCTGATCATTTCGGATAAAAATCCGACACTCGCATTTATCAATGTTTGCCGGGAAGAGCTATGAAAAATGAACACGCTTGGAATATGGAGTGCATTTTTTAAGAATATTTTTCAAGATCCAAGAGACCAATACACGTGTATTTTTAAAACGAACAAAATTTTCAAGGACCAACAGACCAATAAACGTGGATTTTTTAAAGAATATTTTTTCAAGGACCAACAGACCAATAAACGTGGATTTTTTAAAGAATATTTTTTCAAGGGCCAACAGACCAATAAACGTGGATTATTTAAAGAATATTTTTTCAAGGACCAACAGACCAATAAACGTGGATTTTTTAAAGAATATTTTTTCAAGGACCAACAGACCAATAAACGTGGATTTTTTAAAGAATATTTTTTCAAGGACCAACAGACCAGTAAACGTGGATTTTTTAAAGAATATTTTTTCAAGGACCAATAAACGTGGATTTTTAAAGAATATTTTTTTAAGGACCATCAGGCCAATAAACGTGGATTTTTAAAGAATATTTTTTCAAGAACCAACAGACCAATAAACGTGGATTTTTTAAAGAATATTTTTTCAAGGACCAACAGACCAATAAACGTGGATTTTTTAAAGAATATTTTTCAAGGACCAGCATACCAATAAACGTGGATTTTTTTTAAAGAATATTTTTTTAAAGGACCAACAGACCAATAAACGTGGATTTTTTAAAGAATATTTTTCAAGGACCAACAGACCAATAAACGTGGATTTTTTAAAGAATATTTTTCAAGGACCAGCAGACCAATAAACGTGGATTTTTTTTAAAGAATATTTTTTTAAAGGACCAACAGACCAATAAACGTGGATTTTTTAAAGAATATTTTTCAAGGACCAACAGACCAATAAACGTGGATTTTTTAAAGAATATTTTTCAAGGACCAGCAGACCAATAAACGTGGATTTTTTAAAGAATATTTTTTCAAGGACCATCAGACCAATAAACGTGATTTTTTAAAGAATATTTTTTTAAGGACCAACAGATCAATAAACGTGGATTTTTTAAAGAATATTTTTTCAAGGACCAAAAGACCAATAAACGTGGATTTTTTAAAGAATATTTTTTCAAAGACCAACAGACCAATAAACTTGGATTTTTTAAAGAATATTTTTTCAAGGACCAACAGACCAATAAACGTGGATTTTTTAAAGAATATTTTTTCAAGGACCAACAGACCAATAAACGTGGATTTTTTAAAGAATATTTTTTCAAGGACCAACAGACCAATAAACGTGGATTTTTTAAAGAATATTTTTTCAAGGACCAACAGACCAATAAACGTGGATTTTTTAAAGAATATTTTTTCAAGGACCAACAGACCAATAAACGTGGATTTTTTTAAAGAATATTTTTTCAAGGACCAACAGACCAATAAACGTGGATTTTTCAAAGAATATTTTTTCTAGGACCAACAGACCAATAAACGTGGATTTTTTAAAGAATATTTTTTCAAGGACCAACAGACCAATAAACGTGGATTTTTTAAAGAATATTTTTTCAAGGTCCAACAGACCAATAAATGTGGATTTTTTAAAGAATATTTTTTCAAAGACCAACAGACCAATAAACGTGGATTTTTGAAAGAATATTTTTTCTAGGACCAACAGACCAATAAACGTGGATTTTTTAAAGAATATGTTTTCAAGGACCAACAGACCAATAAACGTGGATTTTTTAAAGAATATTTTTTCAAGGTCCAACAGACCAATAAATGTGGATTTTTTTAAAGAATATTTTTTCAAAGACCAACAGACCAATAAACGTGGATTTTTTAAAGAATATTTTTTCAAGGACCAACAGACCAATAAACGTGGATTTTTTAAAGAATATTTTTCAAGGACCAACAGACCAATAACCGTGGATTTTTTAAAGAATATTTTTTCAAGGACCAACAGACCAATAAACGTGGATTTTTTAAAGAATATTTTTTCAAGGACCAACAGACCAATAAACGTGGATTTTTTAAAGAATATTTTTTAAAGGACCAAGAGACCAATAAACTTGGATTTTTAAAGAATATTTTTTCAAGGACCAACAGACCAATAAACTTGGATTTTTTAAAGAATATTTTTTCAAGGACCAATAAACGTGGATTTTTAAAGAATATTTTTTTAAGGACCATCAGGCCAATAAACGTGGATTTTTAAAGAATATTTTTTCAAGGACCAACAGACCAATAAACGTGGATTTTTTAAAGAATATTTTTCAAGGACCAGCAGACCAATAAACGTGGATTTTTTTTAAAGAATATTTTTTTAAAGGACCAACAGACCAATAAACGTGGATTTTTTAAAGAATATTTTTCAAGGACCAACAGACCAATAAACGTGGATTTTTTTAAAGAATATTTTTCAAGGACCAGCAGACCAATAAACGTGGATTTTTTTAAAGAATATTTTTTTAAAGGACCAACAGACCAATAAACGTGGATTTTTTAAAGAATATTTTTCAAGGACCAACAGACCAATAAACGTGGATTTTTTAAAGAATATTTTTCAAGGACCAGCAGACCAATAAACGTGGATTTTTTAAAGAATATTTTTTCAAGGACCAGCAGACCAATAAACGTGGATTTTTTAAAGAATATTTTTCAAGGACCAACAGACCAATAACCGTGGATTTTTTAAAGAATATTTTTTCAAGGACCAACAGACCAATAAACGTGGATTTTTAAAGAATATTTTTTCAAGGACCAACAGACCAATAAACGTGGATTTTTTAAAGAATATTTTTCAAGGACCAACAGACCAATAAAAGTGGATTTTTTAAAGAATATTTTTTCAAGGACCAACAGACCAATAAACGTGGATTTTTATAAAGAATATTTTTTCAAGGACCAACAGACCAATAAACGTGGATTTTTTAAAGAATATTTTTTCAAGGACCAACAGACCAATAAACGTGGATTTTTAAAGAATATTTTTTCAAGGACCAACAGACCAATAAACGTGGATTTTTTAAAGAATATTTTTTCAAGGACCAACAGACCAATAAACGTGGATTTTTTAAAGAATATTTTTTCAAGGACCAACAGACCAATAAACGTGGATTTTTTAAAGAATATTTTTTCAAGGACCAACAGACCAATAAACTTGGATTTTTTAAAGAATATTTTTTCAAGGACCAATAAACGTGGATTTTTAAAGAATATTTTTTTAAGGACCATCAGGCCAATAAAACGTGGATTTTTAAAGAATATTTTTTCAAGAACCAACAGACCAATAAACGTGGATTTTTTAAAGAATATTTTTTCAAGGACCAACAGACCAATAAACGTGGATTTTTTTAAAGAATATTTTTTTAAAGGACCAACAGACCAATAAACGTGGATTTTTTAAAGAATATTTTTCAAGGACCAGCAGACCAATAAACGTGGATTTTTTAAAGAATATTTTTTTAAGGACCATCAGACCAATAAACGTGATTTTTTAAAGAATATTTTTTTAAGGACCAACAGATCAATAAACGTGGATTTTTTAAAGAATATTTTTTCAAGGACCAAAAGACCAATAAACGTGGATTTTTTAAAGAATATTTTTTCAAGGACCAACAGACCAATAAACGTGGATTTTTTAAAGAATATTTTTTCAAGGACCAACAGACCAATAAACGTGGATTTTTTAAAGAATATTTTTTCAAGGATTAACAGACCAATAAACGTGGATTTTTTAAAGAATATTTTTTCAAGGACCAACAGACCAATAAACGTGGATTTTTTAAAGAATATTTTTCAAGGACCAACAGACCAATAAACGTGGATTTTTTAAAGAATATTTTTTCAAGGACCAACAGACCAATAAACGTGGATTTTTTAAAGAATAATTTTTTCAAGGACCAACAGACCAATAAACGTGGATTTTTTAAAGAATATTTTTTCAAGGACCAACAGACCAATAAACGTGGATTTTTTTAAAGAATATTTTTTCAAGGACCAACAGACCAATAAACGTGGATTTTTTAAAGAATATTTTTTCAAGGACCAACAGACCAATAAACGTGGATTTTTTAAAGAATATTTTTTCAAGGACCAACAGACCAATAAACGTGGATTTTTTTAAAGAATATTTTTTCAAGGACCAACAGACCAATAAACGTGGATTTTTTAAAGAATATTTTTTCAAGGACCAACAGACCAATAAACGTGGATTTTTTAAAGAATATTTTTTCAAGGACCAACAGACCAATAAACGTGGATTTTTTAAAGAATATTTTTTCAAGGACCAACAGACCAATAAACGTGGATTTTTTAAAGAATATTTTTTCAAGGACCAACAGACCAATAAACGTGGATTTTTTAAAGAATATTTTTTCAAGGACCAACAGACCAATAAACGTGGATTTTTTAAAGAATATTTTTTCAAGGACCAACAGACCAATAAACGTGGATTTTTTTAAAGAATATTTTTTCAAGGACCAACAGACCAATAAACGTGGATTTTTAAAGAATATTTTTTCAAGGACCAACAGACCAATAAACGTGGATTTTTAAAGAATATTTTTTCAAGGACCAACAGACCAATAAACGTGGATTTTTAAAGAATATTTTTTCAAGGACCAACAGACCAATAAACGTGGATTTTTTAAAGAATATTTTTTCAAGGACCAACAGACCAATAAACGTGGATTTTTTAAAGAATATTTTTTCAAGGACCAACAGACCAATAAACGTGGATTTTTTAAAGAATATTTTTTCAAGGACCAACAGACCAATAAACGTGGATTTTTTAAAGAATATTTTTTCAAGGACCAACAGACCAATAAACGTGGATTTTTTAAAGAATATTTTTTCAAGGACCAACAGACCAATAAACGTGGATTTTTTAAAGAATATTTTTTCAAGGACCAACAGACCAATAAACGTGGATTTTTTAAAGAATATTTTTTCAAGGACCAACAGACCAATAAACGTGGATTTTTTAAAGAATATTTTTTCAAGGACCAACAGACCAATAAACGTGGATTTTTTAAAGAATATTTTTTCAAGGACCAACAGACCAATAAACGTGGATTTTTTAAAGAATATTTTTCAAGGACCAACAGACCAATAAACGTGGATTTTTTAAAGAATATTTTTTCAAGGACCAACAGACCAACAAACGTGGATTTTTTAAAGAATATTTTTTCAAGGACCAACAGACCAATAAACGTGGATTTTTTAAAGAATATTTTTTCAAGGACCAACAGACCAATAAACGTGGATTTTTTAAAGAATATTTTTTCAAGGACCAACAGACCAATAAACGTGGATTTTTTAAAGAATATTTTTTCAACGGACCAACAGACCCAATAAACGTGGATTTTTTAAAGAATATTTTTTCAACGACCAACAGACCAATAAACGTGGATTTTTTAAAGAATATTTTTTCAAGGACCAACAGACCAATAAACGTGGATTTTTTAAAGAATATTTTTTCAAGGACCAACAGACCAATAAACGTGGATTTTTTAAAGAATATTTTTTCAAGGACCAACAGACCAATAAACGTGGATTTTTTAAAGAATATTTTTTCAAGGACCAACAGACCAATAAACGTGGATTTTTTAAAGAATATTTTTTCAAGGACCAACAGACCAATAAACGTGGATTTTTTAAAGAATATTTTTTCAAGGACCAACAGACCAATAAACGTGGATTTTTTAAAGAATATTTTTTCAAGGACCAACAGACCAATAAACGTCGATTTTTTAAAGAATATTTTTTCAAGGACCAACAGACCAATAAACGTGGATTTTTTAAAGAATATTTTTTCAAGGACCAACAGACCAATAAAGGTGGATTTTTTAAAGAATATTTTTTCAAGGACCAACAGACCAATAAACGTGGATTTTTTAAAGAATATTTTTTTCAAGGACCAACAGACCAATAAACGTGGATTTTTTAAAGAATATTTTTTCAAGGACCAACAGACCAATAAACGTGGATTTTTTAAAGAATATTTTTTCAAGGACCAACAGACCAATAAACGTGGATTTTTTAAAGAATATTTTTTCAAGGACCAACAGACCAATAAACGTGGATTTTTTAAAGAATATTTTTCAAGGACCAACAGACCAATAAACGTGGATTTTTTAAAGAATATTTTTTCAAGGACCAACAGACCAATAAACGTGGATTTTTTAAAGAATATTTTTTCAAGGACCAACAGACCAATAAACGTGGATTTTTTAAAGAATATTTTTCAAGGACCAACAGACCAATAAACGTGGATTTTTTAAAGAATATTTTTTCAAGGACCAACAGACCAATAAACGTGGATTTTTTAAAGAATATTTTTTCAAGGACCAACAGACCAATAAACGTGGATTTTTTAAAGAATATTTTTTCAAGGACCAACAGACCAATAAACGTGGATTTTTTAAAGAATATTTTTTCAAAGACCAACAGACCAATAAACGTGGATTTTTTAAAGAATATTTTTTCAAGGACCAACAGACCAATAAACGTGGATTTTTAAAGAATATTTTTTCAAGGACCATCAGACCAATAAACGTGGATTTTTTAAAGAATATTTTTTCAAGGACCATCAGACCCATAAACGTGGATTTTTAAAGAATATTTTTTCAAGGACCATCAGACCCATAAACGTGGATTTTTAAAGAATATTTTTTCAAGGACCATCAGACCAATAAACGTGGATTTTTTAAAGAATATTTTTTCAAGGACCATCAGACCCATAAACGTGGATTTTAAAGAATATTTTTTCAAGGACCATCAGACCAATAAACGTGGATTTTAAAGAATATTTTTTCAAGGACCATCAGACCAATAAACGTGGATTTTTAAAGAATATTTTTTCAAGGACCATCAGACCAATAAACTTGAATTTTTGAAGAATATTTTTTCTAGGACCAACAGACCAATAAACGTGGATTTTAAAGAATATTTTTTCGAGGACCATCAGACCAATAAACGTTGATTTTTAAAGAATATTTTTTCGAGGACCATCAGACCAATAAACGTTGATTTTTAAAGAATATTTTTTCAAGGACCATCAGACCAATAAACGTGGATTTTTAAAGAATATTTTTTCAAGGACCAACAGTCCAATAAACGTGGATTTTTTTTCAAGGACCAACAGACCAATAAACGTGGATTTTTTAAAGAATATTTTTTCAAGGACCAACAGACCAATAAACGTGGATTTTTTAAAGAATATTTTTTCAAGGACCAACAGACCAATAAACGTGGATTTTTTAAAGAATATTTTTTCAAGGACCAACAGACCAATAAACGTGGATTTTTTAAAGAATATTTTTTCAAGGACCAACAGACCAATAAACGTGGATTTTTTAAAGAATATTTTTTCAAGGACCAACAGACCAATAAACGTGGATTTTTTAAAGAATATTTTTCAAGGACCAACAGACCAATAAACGTGGATTTTTTAAAGAATATTTTTCAAGGACCAACAGACCAATAAACGTGGATTTTTTAAAGAATATTTTTTCAAGGACCAACAGACCAATAAACGTGGATTTTTAAAGAATATTTTTTCAAGGACCAACAGACCAATAAACGTGGATTTTTTTAAAGAATATTTTTCAAGGACCAACAGACCAATAAACGTGGATTTTTTAAAGAATATTTTTTCAAAGACCAACAGACCAATAAACGTGGATTTTTTAAAGAATATTTTTTCAAGGACCAACAGACCAATAAACGTGGATTTTTTAAAGAATATTTTTTCAAGGACCATCAGACCAATAAACGTGGATTTTTTAAGAATATTTTTTCAAGGACCATCAGACCCATAAACGTGGATTTTTAAAGAATATTTTTTCAAGGACCATCAGACCCATAAACGTGGATTTTTAAAGAATATTTTTTCAAGGACCATCAGACCAATAAACGTGGATTTTTTAAAGAATATTTTTTCAAGGACCATCAGACCCATAAACGTGGATTTTTAAAGAATATTTTTTCAAGGACCATCAGACCAATAAACGTGGATTTTTAAAGAATATTTTTTCAAGGACCATCAGACCAATAAACGTGGATTTTTAAAGAATATTTTTTCAAGGACCATCAGACCAATAAACTTGAATTTTTGAAGAATATTTTTTCTAGGACCAACAGACCAATAAACGTGGATTTTTAAAGAATATTTTTTCGAGGACCATCAGACCAATAAACGTTGATTTTTAAAGAATATTTTTTCGAGGACCATCAGACCAATAAACGTTGATTTTTAAAGAATATTTTTTCAAGGACCATCAGACCAATAAACGTGGATTTTTAAAGAATATTTTTTCAAGGACCAACAGTCCAATAAACGTGGATTTTTTTTCAAGGACCAACAGACCAATAAACGTGGATTTTTAAAGAATATTTTTTCAAGGACCAACAGTCCAATAAACGTGGATTTTTTTTCAAGGACCAACAGACCAATAAACGTGGATTTTTAAAGAATATTTTTTCAAGGACCATAAAATTCTATGTCGATTTGACCATGTCCGTCTGTCTGTCTGTTGAAATCAAGATACAGCTCGCAATTTTAAAGATAGAGAATCAAAATTTGGTACAGAAGTTTTTATTACCTGCAGGATGGTTGGTATTGAAAATGGGATATATCGGTCCACGTTTTGATATAGCCCCCATAGAACGGTACCTCCCGATTCTCGGTATTTTTAAGGTTTTAGCTTTATTATACTACCAAAATGGCTGAAATTTGGTACGTAGTCTTCTTTAGGGGTATAAAACATTCCCCCAGAATTTTGGCGGTATCGGTCCACACCTTCATATAGCCCCCATAGAACGGTTCCGCCCGATTTTCGGTATTTTTAAGGTTTTAGCTTCATTATCCTACCAAAATGGCAGGAATTTGGAACGTAGTCTTCTTTAGGGGTGTAAAACATTCCCCCAGAATTTTGGCGGTATCGGTCCACACCTTCATATAGCCCCCATAGAACGGTACCTCCCGATTTTCGGTATTTTTAACGTTGTGGCCTCAATATTCCACCAAAATGGCTGAAATTTGGTATTTAGACTTCGTGGGGGTACTCAAACTTCCCCTTTAAATTTGTCGGTATACGTCCACGCCTTCATATAGCCCCCTCGGAAAGCCCGATTTTTCGTATTTTGAAAGTTGTGTCTTCAATATTAGACTAATTTTACCGAAATTGCTGAAATTTAGTATTAAGTCTTCTTCATACACGAAAGGAAACTAACTATTCCATTTTACTTCAATACAACTGGTGGTGGAGGGTATAACAAGTACGGCCCGGCCGAACTTAACGCCATTCTTACTTGTTTTGTAGCAATTTGTATTCGCTGCGACAGTACATGTTTTTTCAGGGACAAGTCATTTTCCTGAGAAAATTGTCCAAAAGCCCCTAGGCACTATGTGTATTGGTTGGAGCACCCAACAACTCTCGAACAGATCAGCCTAATCGGTCCAAAATTTTGACTTCGAATCCTTTTGATTTTTGTTGTAACAACTTGTATTCGCTTTCCACATTACGACGGTACAAGTTTTTCGGGTCAATGACCCAAAAACTCAAAAAAAGCCTGACGGAACTAACTAAACTGGGTAGTACGTAAGAAAACCCTCGAAGGGAGAAACCAATTTGGTCCATACGTTGTAGATTGTATTATATAGAAGTAAGAAGTATTGTGTGTTACTTATTTTCTTTATGTCCGAGGCTGAGGGTATATCTCTGTCGGCCAAGCTGACTGATACTTTTTTACTTGTTGTATGGAAGTTTACAGTTTGACGTAGGCGATGAATGATACCAAGCAACGGTCTTGACAGGCTTTAACATGGCAAAGCCCAGGATTTATCTTGGTCCCTCTTTCATCTCAAGTGGACACTGACCTCCCCGTGGTGTCACCTTGAGACCTGCCTTTAACATCCGTCAAAGGTAGTGAGCTAACATGTGCCGCGCGTTCACCCGTAAGAACGTTAAAAACTTGGGTTGGGCGTTGGGCTAGTAGCTCACCCCGTCAAAACACCGCCTACTATGAAAAACAAAGAAAAAGATGAAAAACAAACCCCTCTAAAGTTGACGAACCCCGCAAACGTTTTAAGGACCATGATCTGCGAATCTGCACCTGGAATGTCAGGACTCTCTACAGAGCAGTTGCAGTTTGCACCAGATTCCAACAACTCGACATACACCAGGCCACGTGGATATCCCCAGATGGGAAAACAAGAAACCAGAATGATCATGTTGTGATAGACGGAAGACACTCGTTCAGTGTGTTAGATGTCCGATCGATTCGAGGAGCGAACACCGATTCGGACCATTTCTTTGTAGCAGTAAAGGTACGCACTCGCCTTAATGTTGTGGCAAAAGTGCGATCTAACACAGGACGGAAGCACAACAGATAGCACAAGCCTATTCCGCTCAACTGACTCACATGCTGGAAGACGGCACTGCTTGTCCCGATAATGTGGAAGCGCAGTGGCAAAGAATAGCCCACTCACTTCAAACTGCCGCAAAATCAGTGCTTGGGTACCAAAAACCACCACCTAAAAATCTATGGTATGATCAGGACTGCCGTAAGGCTACTGAAGAAAAGAACGCGGCATACAGAGCAGCCCTGCATTCAGTAGCAACGCGAAGCGCGAAAGGAGTATGCATCAGTTAGTTACCGAAATTTGTCAGGAAGAGAGCATACCCAACGATTGGAACCTCAGCCTCCTATGTCCCGTACACAAGAAAAAAGACAAGACGGTGTGTACAAACTACAGAGGCATAAGTCTGCTCCCAATCGCATACAAAGTGCTGTCGAGTGTGCTGTGTGAACGTTTAAAACCCATGGTCAATAAAATAATCGGACCAATGCTGTTTTAGACCTAGTAAATCGACAATTGACCACATCTTCACACTGCGCCGAATACTGGAGAAGACCTACGAAAGACAGATCGACACATACCACCTGTTCGTCAACTATAAGGCCGCCTTCGACGGCCCAATTCGATCAAAGGTGTTCCAAGCCATGTCTGAGTTTGGTTTCCCTGCAAAACTTATAAGATTATGCAGGATGACATTGGCTAATACAATATCAGTTGTTAAAGTAGGAAAGAACATCTCGGAACCTTTTGAAACGAAACGAGGTTTCAGGCAAGGTGACAGCCTATCGTGTAACCTATTTAACATTCTATTGGAAAAGGTCATACGAGAAGCGAATGTATATATCGATAGAGATAAAAATAAGGATATAATGTTACTGGCCCTCGCAGAAGATGTCGATCCGTAACAGCCATCTTTGCGAAAATTGAAAAAGAGTCTGCCAAAGTGGGTCTGGCAGTCAACGGCGATAAGACAAAGTTTATGGTATCAACACGCAAGACGTCCAGTAGACTCGGACCAACTGTTGATGTTCAGAACTACAATTTTGAGGTAGTAAATGACTTTATTTTACACGGCACTGCCATAAATAAAACGAACAACATCAGTTTTGAAATCAAAAGAAGAATAATATTGGCCAACATATGCTACTTTGGTCTAAGTAAACAGTTTAAGAGTAAAACCACCTCTCGTTAAACAAAATTTACACTCTACCAGACACTGATAATCCCCGTACTTATGTATGGATCTGAAGCATGGGTACTTGCGGAAGCAGATGAGGCAGAACTTGGTGTGTTTGAGAGAAAAATTCTTCGAAAGATTTATGGACCGACATCGATATAGTAAAACGTATCGAACTACAACGATTGCGTTGGCTTGGCCATGTCAGCAGGATGGATAAAGATGACCCCGCCAAAAAGGCATTTAAATACGAGCCACTCGACGGTGTACGGCCCAAGGGAAGACCAAAACTACGATGGAAAGACCAAGTTTAAGAAAATATCACAAAAAACATTGCATCCAAAATGGAGAAGTAAAGCAAAAGATCGGTGCGTTTGGAAATCTATTCTTAGTTCGGCTTATGGAACAAGACGTTCTTTTTAATATAAAAGCCATCTAAGTAAGTAGCGGAAGTTTACAGGGTCTTTGTCTTCATATAGAATACCACAAGTGTTCGTATGAAAGACCAAAAGGTCTTGGCATAAAATGACAGAGTTCTTTCTACAGAAGGATATAAAGTCTTCCATAAAATACCAAAAACTCTCCTCATAGATGTCCACTATGACATCCACAGAAAGACCACAAAGTCTTCCTATGAAGGTCCACAAAGGCTTCCGCGGAAAATTATTAATTCCTCCTATAGAATATCATAGCAGAAAATAGAAGATAGGCACGGATATTAACGAAAGTGCAAGGTGATTCATAGCGTGTGTTGGAAACATTTGTCCTCTTAACATTGTCGTTTTCATTATTTAAAATTACGAAACTATTTTAAGAGACGTATATTCCTTTTTAGCATACGTCTCGTATCACCGATCGAAACTTTCAACAATAAATCGGATTACAAATTTTCATAAGGAGATTTTATTTTGGATTATTACCAAAACAAAAGAAAATATTTCAACACTTGAGATGACTGATTTATAAAGTTTACACCAAAACTGACCTTTAACCCTTTACGCATTGAATGATGTATTATTGTTGGATGCTGGTTGTTGACGATGACGTTCCATCCTATTGAAATACATAATTCATTGCACATTCCTTGTCATTTGTTTTTTTTCTTGTTTCGGGGTGTTTTATTTCGTTGACGAAAAATTTAATTCCACACGAGCCCTCACAAATGCCGTCCGTTTTAGTTTTCAGCACAATTTCCGAGATACAAAAGTTTCTTATGCCTTGTGAAGGAGGAAGAAATCGGACAGAAGCCGAGAAGGAAGAGCGAAAAACTTTATAGTTTTGCAACAGTTCACAATGTTGGAAACATGTTCGTGGACAACTTTTACTATGTGATGAAGCGTCAGTTATTCAAGCGATATACACGATGGACAAACAAGTCCAACATCCACCCAATAAATTGTTGGTGTCGGTGTTCAGAGCCATTTTGGCTATACTGAAATACTGGATATAAATGATAGGACACGCTCGCTTGCTCACTTTCGCTTCACTCCACTCTACACAGAGTAGAATACACGCAAACAAAGTTATCAAGGATATGTGTTTAATATTTCAGTAACCAAGAAGTAGCAAGAAACGAACACTTGCCGCCACCATTGGTCCAAGGCATCCTAAGGCATGACATCGCATGGCGACACAAGGAAAAAAACGACTAAGGAAAACGAATAACAACAAACTTTTCAATGAAAATTTTTAGTAGTTTTCAGGCTTTGACCAAAATTGTGTGGATGATAATAAAGTGTTAGCCTGTTGTGTGTTTGGGTGTGTATATGTGTATGTGTTTGTTGTTGCAATCAATGTTTCAAGGGTTTTGGTTACAAACTCCAGATGAAAGCAGTTAGCCTTGAAGAATATTCTCAGTAAAGGGAATTGTAAAGGAATACCGTCACCACAAGTTGCAACTCAATATGTTTTTAAAAGTAGTTGCAAATTCCGAATATGGAATGTGTTGTTTGAATTTACAAAATTTAGAAGTTTTCAATGTAAGTGTTTTAGGGTGCATGGCTGTGTTATCGCTAATTATAAATTTAGATGTTGTTCTTCTGAGAATATTATAAAGGTTGAAGGAACGTACTTACTTAGTTGGCCCTCCGCAGAACATTTGTGCCGTAAGCCGAAGTATGAAAATATTTCCATTCCTCTCTATTTGTAGCTTTACTTTTCCAATTTGGAATATCGTGTTTTTTTTGGCATGACTGTTCATCTAAGCCAAAGTAGCATCTGCTGATCAATTCCATTCACTATTTTTTCAAGCGTGGATTTTTTGAAGATTATTTGTTTAAATATGGTATATTTATTAAAAGAATATTTTTTGAAAAGTGGATTTTGTAAAGAACATTTTTCAAACGCGGATTTTTTAAAGAATATTTTTTCAAACATCGTGGATTTTTTAAAGAATATTTTTTCAAACATCGTGGATTTTTTAAAGAATATTTTTTCAAACATCGTGGATTTTTTAAAGAATATTTTTTCAAACATCGTGGAATTTTTAAAGAATTTTTTTCAAACATCGTGGATTTTTTAAAGAATATTTTTTCATACATCGTGGATTTTTTAAAGAATATTTTTTCAAACATCGTGGATTTTTTAAAGAATATTTTTTTCAAACATCGTGGATTTTTTAAAGAATATTTTTTCAAACATCGTGGATTTTTTAAAGAATATTTTTTCAAACATCGTGGATTTTTTAAAGAATATTTTTTCAAACATCGTGGATTTTTTTAAAGAATATTTTTTCAAACATCGTGGATTTTTTTAAAGAATATTTTTTCAAACATCGTGGATTTTTTAAACAATATTTTTTCTAACATCGTGGAGTTTTTAAACAATATTTTTTCTAACATCGTGGAATTTTTTAAAACAATATTTTTTCTAACATCGTGGATTTTTTAAAGAATATTTTTTTCAAACATCGTGGATTTTTTAAAGAATATTTTTTCAAACATCGTGGATTTTTTAAAGAATATTTTTTCAAACATCGTGGATTTTTTAAAGAATATTTTTTCAAACATCGTGGATTTTTTAAAGAATATTTTTTCAAACATCGTGGATTTTTTAAAGAATATTTTTTCAAACATCGTGGATTTTTTAAAGAATATTTTTTCAAACATCGTGGATTTTTTAAAGAATATTTTTTCAAACATCGTGGATTTTTTAAAGAATATTTTTTCAAACATCGTGGATTTTTTAAAGAATATTTTTTCAAACATCGTGGATTTTTTAAAGAATATTTTTTCAAACATCGTGGATTTTTTAAAGAATATTTTTTCAAACATCGTGGATTTTTTAAAGAATATTTTTTCAAACATCGTGGATTTTTTAAAGAATATTTTTTCAAACATCGTGGATTTTTTAAAGAATATTTTTTCAAACATCGTGGATTTTTTAAAGAATATTTTTTCAAACATCGTGGATTTTTTAAAGAATATTTTTTCAAACATCGTGGATTTTTTAAAGAATATTTTTTCAAACATCGTGGATTTTTTAAAGAATATTTTTTCAAACATCGTGGATTTTTTAAAGAATATTTTTTCAAACATCGTGGATTTTTTAAAGAATATTTTTTCAAACATCGTGGATTTTTTAAAGAATATTTTTCAAACATCGTGGATTTTTTAAAGAATATTTTTTCAAACATCGTGGATTTTTTAAAGAATATTTTTTCAAACATCGTGGATTTTTTAAAGAATATTTTTTCAAACATCGTGGATTTTTTAAAGAATATTTTTTCAAACATCGTGGATTTTTTAAAGAATATTTTTTCAAACATCGTGGATTTTTTAAAGAATATTTTTTCAAACATCGTGGATTTTTTAAAGAATATTTTTTCAAACATCGTGGATTTTTTAAAGAATATTTTTCAAACATCGTGGATTTTTTAAAGAATATTTTTTCAAACATCGTGGATTTTTTAAAGAATATTTTTTCAAACATCGTGGATTTTTTAAAGAATATTTTTTCAAACATCGTGGATTTTTTAAAGAATATTTTTTCAAACATCGTGGATTTTTTAAAGAATATTTTTTCAAACATCGTGGATTTTTTAAAGAATATTTTTTCAAACATCGTGGATTTTTTAAAGAATATTTTTTCAAACATCGTGGATTTTTTAAAGAATATTTTTTCAAACATCGTGGATTTTTTAAAGAATATTTTTTCAAACAAGGTGGATTTTTTAAAGAATATTTTTTCAAACATCGTGGATTTTTTAAAGAATATTTTTTCAAACATCGTGGATTTTTTAAAGAATATTTTTTCAAACATCGTGGATTTTTTAAAGAATATTTTTTCAAACATCGTGGATTTTTTAAAGAATATTTTTTCAAACATCGTGGATTTTTTAAAGAATATTTTTTCAAACATCGTGGATTTTTTAAAGAATATTTTTTCAAACATCGTGGATTTTTTAAAGAATATTTTTTTCAAACATCGTGGATTTTTTAAAGAATATTTTTTCAAACATCGTGGATTTTTTAAAGAATATTTTTTCAAACATCGTGGATTTTTTAAAGAATATTTTTTCAAACATCGTGGATGTTTTAAAGAATATTTTTTCAAACATCGTGGATTTTTTAAAGAATATTTTTTCAAACATCGTGGATTTTTTAAAGAATATTTTTCAAACATCGTGGATTTTTTAAAGAATATTTTTTCAAACATCGTGGATTTTTTAAAGAATATTTTTTCAAACATCGTGGATTTTTTAAAGAATATTTTTTCAAACATCGTGGATTTTTTAAAGAATATTTTTTCAACATCGTGGATTTTTTAAAGAATATTTTTTCAAACATCGTGGATTTTTTAAGGAATATTTTTTCAAACATCGTGGATTTT
Organism: Musca autumnalis; assembly: GCF_047663935.1. NCBI lineage: Eukaryota > Metazoa > Arthropoda > Insecta > Diptera > Muscidae > Musca > Musca autumnalis. The sequence goes on from NW_027411925.1 coordinate 83,782, forward strand.
TTAAGGAATATTTTTTCAAACATCGTGGATTTTTTAAGGAATATTTTTTCATACATCGTGGATTTTTTAAAGAATATTTTTTCAAACATCGTGGATTTTTTAAAGAATATTTTTTCAAACATCGTGGATTTTTTAAAGAATATTTTTTCAATAATCGTGGATTTTTTAAAGAATATTTTTTCAATAATCGTGGATTTTTTAAAGAATATTTTTTCAATAATCGTGGATTTTTTAAAGAATATTTTTTCAATAATCGTGGATTTTTTAAAGAATATTTTTTCAATAATCGTAGATTTTTTAAAGAATATTTTTTCAATAATCGTGGATTTTTTAAAGAATATTTTTTCAATAATCGTGGATTTTTAAAGAATATTTTTTCAATAATCGTGGATTTTTTAAAGAATATTTTTTCAATAATCGTGGATTTTTAAAGAATATTTTTTCAATAATCGTGGATTTTTTAAAGAATATTTTTTTCAATAATCGTGGATTTTTAAAGAATATTTTTTCAATAATCGTGGATTTTTAAAGAATATTTTTTCAATAATCGTGGATTTTTTAAAGAATATTTTTTCAATAATCGTGGATTTTTTAAAGAATATTTTTTCAATAATCGTGGATTTTTTAAAGAATATTTTTTCAATAATCGTGGATTTTTTAAAGAATATTTTTTCAATAATCGTGGATTTTTTAAAGAATATTTTTCAATAATCGTGGATTTTTTAAAGAATATTTTTTCAATAATCGTGGATTTTTTAAAGAATATTTTTTCAATAATCGTGGATTTTTAAAGATATATTTTTCAATAATCGTGGATTTTTTAAAGAATATTTTTTCAACAATCGTGGAGTTTTTAAACAATATTTTTTCAATAATCGTGGATTTTTTAAAGAATATTTTTTCAATAATCGTGGATTTTTTAAAGAATATTTTTTCATAATCGTGGATTTTTTAAAGAATATTTTTTCAATAATCGTGGATTTTTTAAAAGAATATTTTTTCAATAATCGTGGATTTTTTAAAGAATATTTTTTCAATAATCGTGGATTTTTTAAAGAATATTTTTTCAATAATCGTGGATTTTTTAAAGAATATTTTTTCAATAATCGTGGATTTTTTAAAGAATATTTTTTCAATAATCGTGGATTTTTTAAAGAATATTTTTTCAATAATCGTGGATTTTTTAAAGAATATTTTTTCAATAATCGTGGATTTTTTAAAGAATATTTTTTCAATAATCGTGGATTTTTTAAAGAATATTTTTTCAATAATCGTGGATTTTTTAAAGAATATTTTTTCAATAATCGTGGATTTTTTAAAGAATATTTTTTTCAATAATCGTGGATTTTTTAAAGAATATTTTTTCAATAATCGTGGATTTTTTAAAGAATATTTTTTCAATAATCGTGGATTTTTTAAAGAATATTTTTTCAATAATCGTGGATTTTTTAAAGAATATTTTTTCAATAATCGTGGATTTTTTAAAGAATATTTTTTCAATAATCGTGGATTTTTTAAAGAATATTTTTTCAATAATCGTGGATTTTTTAAAGAATATTTTTTCAATAATCGTGGATTTTTTAAAGAATATTTTTTCAATAATCGTGGATTTTTTAAAGAATATTTTTTCAATAATCGTGGATTTTTTAAAGAATATTTTTTCAATAATCGTGGATTTTTTAAAGAATATTTTTTCAATAATCGTGGATTTTTTAAAGAATATTTTTTCAATAATCGTGGATTTTTTAAAGAATATTTTTTCAATAATCGTGGATTTTTTAAAGAATATTTTTTCAATAATCGTGGATTTTTTTAAAGAATATTTTTTCAATAATCGTGGATTTTTTAAAGAATATTTTTTCAATAATCGTGGATTTTTTAAAGAATATTTTTTCAATAATCGTGGATTTTTTAAAGAATATTTTTTCAATAATCGTGGATTTTTTAAAGAATATTTTTTCAATAATCGTGGATTTTTTAAAGAATATTTTTTCAATAATCGTGGATTTTTTAAAGAATATTTTTTCAATAATCGTGGATTTTTTAAAGAATATTTTTTCAATAATCGTGGATTTTTTAAAGAATATTTTTTCAATAATCGTGGATTTTTTAAAGAATATTTTTTCAATAATCGTGGATTTTTTAAAGAATATTTTTTCAATAATCGTGGATTTTTTAAAGAATATTTTTTCAATAATCGTGGATTTTTTAAAGAATATTTTTTTCAATAATCGTGGATTTTTTAAAGAATATTTTTTCAATAATCGTGGATTTTTTAAAGAATATTTTTTCAATAATCGTGGATTTTTTAAAGAATATTTTTTCAATAATCGTGGATTTTTTAAAGAATATTTTTTCAATAATCGTGGATTTTTTTAAAGAATATTTTTTCAATAATCGTGGATTTTTTAAAGAATATTTTTTCAATAATCGTGGATTTTTTAAAGAATATTTTTTCAATAATCGTGGATTTTTTAAAGAATATTTTTTCAATAATCGTGGATTTTTTAAAGAATATTTTTTCAATAATCGTGGATTTTTTAAAGAATATTTTTTCAATAATCGTGGATTTTTTAAAGAATATTTTTTCAATAATCGTGGATTTTTAAAGAATATTTTTTCAATAATCGTGGATTTTTTAAAGAATATTTTTTCAATAATCGTGGATTTTTTAAAGAATATTTTTTCAATAATCGTGGATTTTTTAAAGAATATTTTTTCAATAATCGTGGATTTTTTAAAGAATATTTTTTCAATAATCGTGGATTTTTTAAAGAATATTTTTTCAATAATCGTGGATTTTTTAAAGAATATTTTTTCAATAATCGTGGATTTTTTAAAGAATATTTTTTCAATAATCGTGGATTTTTTAAAGAATATTTTTTCAATAATCGTGGATTTTTTAAAGAATATTTTTTCAATAATCGTGGATTTTTAAAGAATATTTTTTCAATAATCGTGGATTTTTTAAGAATATTTTTTCAATAATCGTGGATTTTTTAAAGAATATTTTTTCAATAATCGTGGATTTTTTAAAGAATATTTTTTCAATAATCGTGGATTTTTTAAAGAATATTTTTTCAATAATCGTGGATTTTTTAAAGAATATTTTTTCAATAATCGTGGATTTTTTAAAGAATATTTTTTCAATAATCGTGGATTTTTTAAAGAATATTTTTTCAATAATCGTGGATTTTTTAAAGAATATTTTTTCAATAATCGTGGATTTTTTAAAGAATATTTTTTCAATAATCGTGGATTTTTTAAAGAATATTTTTTCAATAATCGTGGATTTTTTAAAGAATATTTTTTTCAATAATCGTGGATTTTTTAAAGAATATTTTTTCAATAATCGTGGATTTTTTAAAGAATATTTTTTCAATAATCGTGGATTTTTTAAAGAATATTTTTTCAATAATCGTGGATTTTTTAAAGAATATTTTTTCAATAATCGTGGATTTTTTAAAGAATATGTTTTCAACAATCGTGGATTTTTTAAAGAATATTTTTTCAATAATCGTGGATTTTTTTAAAGAATATTTTTCAATAATCGTGGATTTTTTAAAGAATATTTTTTCAATAATCGTGGATTTTTTAAAGAATATTTTTCCAATAATCGTGGATTTTTTAAAGAATATTTTTCCAATAATCGTGGATTTTTTAAAGAATATTTTTCAATAATCGTGGATTTTTTAAAGAATATTTTTTTCAATAATCGTGGATTTTTTAAAGAATATTTTTCCAATAATCGTGGATTTTTTAAAGAATATTTTTTCAATAATCGTGGATTTTTTAAAGAATATTTTTTCAATAATCGTGGATTTTTAAAGAATATTTTTTCAATAATCGTGGATTTTTTAAAGAATATTTTTTCAATAATCGTGGATTTTTTAAAGAAAATTTTTTCAAACGTGGATTTTTATAAAGAATATTTTTTTCAAGTGTCGATTTTTCTAAAGAATATTTTTTCAATAATCGTGAATTTTTTAAAGAATATTTTTCAATAATCGTGGATTTTTTAAAGAAAATTTTTTCAAACGTGGATTTTTATAAAGAATATTTTTTTCAAGAGTCGATTTTTCTAAAGAATATATTTCAAGCGTGGATTTTTTAAAGAATATTTTTTCAATAATCGTGGATTTTTTAAAGAATATTTTTTCAATAATCGTGGATTTTTCTAAAGAATATATTTCAAGCGTGGATTTTTAAAGAATATTTTTTCAATAATCGTGGATTTTTTTAAAGAATATTTTTTCAATAATCGTGGATTTTTCTAAAGAATATATTTCAAGCGTGGATTTTTTAAAGAATATTTTTTCAATAATCGTGGATTTTTTAAAGAATATTTTTTCAATAATCGTGGATTTTTCTAAAGAATATTTTTTCAATAATCGTGGATTTTTCTAAAGAATATATTTCAAGCGTGGATTTTTTAAAGAATATTTTTTCAATAATCGTGGATTTTTTAAAGAATATTTTTTCAATAATCGTGGATTTTTTAAAGAATATTTTTTCAATAATCGTGGATTTTTTAAAGAATATTTTTCCAATAATCGTGGATTTTTTAAAGAATATGTTTTCAACAATCGTGGATTTTTTAAAGAATATTTTTCAATAATCGTGGATTTTTTTAAAGAATATTTTTCAATAATCGTGGATTTTTTTTAAGAATATTTTTTCAATAATCGTGGATTTTTTAAAGAATATTTTTTCAATAATCGTGGATTTTTTAAAGAATATTTTTCAATAATCGTGGATTTTTTAAAGAATATTTTTTCAATAATCGTGGATTTTTTAAAGAATATTTTTTCAATAATCGTGGATTTTTTAAAGAATATTTTTTCAATAATCGTGGATTTTTTAAAGAATATTTTTTCAATAATCGTGGATTTTTTAAAGAATATTTTTTTCAATAATCGTGGATTTTTTAAAGAATATTTTTTCAATAATCGTGGATTTTTTAAAGAATATTTTTTCAATAATCGTGGATTTTTTAAAGAATATTTTTTCAATAATCGTGGATTTTTTAAAGAATATTTTTTCAATAATCGTGGATTTTTTAAAGAATATTTTTTCAATAATCGTGGATTTTTTAAAGAATATTTTTTCAATAATCGTGGATTTTTAAAGAATATTTTTTCAATAATCGTGGATTTTTTAAAGAATATTTTTTCAATAATCGTGGATTTTTTAAAGAATATTTTTCAATAATCGTGGATTTTTAAAGAAAATTTTTTCAAACGTGGATTTTTATAAAGAATATTTTTTCAATAATCGTGGATTTTTTAAAGAATATTTTTTCAATAATCGTGGATTTTTTCAATAATCGTGGATTTTTTAAAGAATATTTTTTCAATAATCGTGGATTTTTTCAATAATCGTGGATTTTTTAAAGAATATTTTTTCAATAATCGTGGATTTTTTCAATAATCGTGGATTTTTTAAAGAATATTTTTTCAATAATCGTGGATTTTTTAAAGAATATTTTTTCAATAATCGTGGATTTTTTAAAGAATATTTTTTCAATAATCGTGGATTTTTTAAAGAATATTTTTTCAATAATCGTGGATTTTTTAAAGAATATTTTTTTCAATAATCGTGGATTTTTTAAAGAATATTTTTTCAATAATCGTGGATTTTTTAAAGAATATTTTTTCAATAATCGTGGATTTTTTAAAGAATATTTTTTCAATAATCGTGGATTTTTTAAAGAATATTTTTTTCAATAATCGTGGATTTTTTAAAGAATATTTTTTCAATAATCGTGGATTTTTTAAAGAATATTTTTTCAATAATCGTGGATTTTTTAAAGAATATTTTTTCAATAATCGTGGATTTTTTAAAGAATATTTTTTCAATAATCGTGGATTTTTTAAAGAATATTTTTTCAATAATCGTGGATTTTTTAAAGAATATTTTTTCAATAATCGTGGATTTTTTAAAGAATATTTTTTCAATAATCGTGGATTTTTTAAAGAATATTTTTTCAATAATCGTGGATTTTTTAAAGAATATTTTTTCAATAATCGTGGATTTTTTAAAGAATATTTTTTCAATAATCGTGGATTTTTTAAAGAATATTTTTTCAATAATCGTGGATTTTTTAAAGAATATTTTTTCAATAATCGTGGATTTTTTAAAGAATATTTTTTCAATAATCGTGGGATTTTTTAAAGAATATTTTTTCAATAATCGTGGATTTTTTAAAGAATATTTTTTCAATAATCGTGGATTTTTTAAAGAATATTTTTTCAATAATCGTGGATTTTTTAAAGAATATTTTTTCAATAATCGTGGATTTTTTAAAGAATATTTTTTCAATAATCGTGGATTTTTTAAAGAATATTTTTTCAATAATCGTGGATTTTTTAAAGAATATTTTTTCAATAATCGTGGATTTTTTAAAGAATATTTTTTCAATAATCGTGGATTTTTTAAAGAATATTTTTTCAATAATCGTGGATTTTTTAAAGAATATTTTTTCAATAATCGTGGATTTTTTAAAGAATATTTTTTCAATAATCGTGGATTTTTTAAAGAATATTTTTCAATAATCGTGGATTTTTTAAAGAATATTTTTTCAATAATCGTGGATTTTTTAAAGAATATTTTTTCAATAATCGTGGATTTTTTAAAGAATATTTTTTCAATAATCGTGGATTTTTTAAAGAATATTTTTTCAATAATCGTGGATTTTTAAAGAATATTTTTTCAATAATCGTGGATTTTTTAAAGAATATTTTTTCAATAATCGTGGATTTTTTAAAGAATATTTTTTCAATAATCGTGGATTTTTTAAAGAATATTTTTTCAATAATCGTGGATTTTTTAAAGAATATTTTTTCAATAATCGTGGATTTTTTAAAGAATATTTTTTCAATAATCCTGGATTTTTTAAAGAATATTTTTTCAATAATCGTGGATTTTTTAAAGAATATTTTTTTAATAATCGTGGATTTTTTAAAGAATATTTTTCAATAATCGTGGATTTTTTAAAGAATATTTTTCAATAATCGTGGATTTTTTAAAGAAAATTTTTTCAAACGTGGATTTTTATAAGAATATTTTTTTCAAGAGTCGATTTTTCTAAAGAATATATTTCAAGCGTGGATTTTTTAAAGAATATTTTTTCAATAATCGTGGATTTTTAAAGAATATTTTTTCAATAATCTTGGATTTTTAAAGAATATTTTTTCAGTAATCGTGGATTTTTTAAAGAATATTTTTTCAATAATCGTGGATTTTTTAAAGAATATTTTTCAATAATCGTGGATTTTTTAAAGAATATTTTTTCAATAATCGTGGATTTTTTAAAGAATATTTTTTCAATAATCTTGGATTTTTTAAAGAATATTTTTTCAATAATCTTGGATTTTTTAAAGAATATTTTTTCAATAATCGTGGATTTTTTAAAGAATATTTTTTCAATAATCGTGGATTTTTTAAAGAATATTTTTTCAATAATCGTGGATTTTTTTAAAGAATATTTTTTCAATAATCGTGGATTTTTTAAAGAATATTTTTTCAATAATCGTGGATTTTTTAAAGAATATTTTTTCAATAATCGTGGATTTTTTAAAGAATATTTTTTCAATAATCGTGGATTTTTTAAAGAATATTTTTTCAATAATCGTGGATTTTTTAAAGAATATTTTTTCAATAATCGTGGATTTTTTAAAGAATATTTTTTCAATAATCGTGGATTTTTTAAAGAATATTTTTTCAATAATCGTGGATTTTTTAAAGAATATTTTTTCAATAATCGTGGATTTTTTAAAGAATATTTTTTCAATAATCGTGGATTTTTTAAAGAATATTTTTTCAATAATCGTGGATTTTTTAAAGAATATTTTTTCAATAATCGTGGATTTTTTAAAGAATATTTTTTCAATAATCGTGGATTTTTTAAAGAATATTTTTTCAATAATCGTGGATTTTTTAAAGAATATTTTTTCAATAATCGTGGATTTTTTAAAGAATATTTTTTTCAATAATCGTGGATTTTTTAAAGAATATTTTTTCAATAATCGTGGATTTTTTAAAGAATATTTTTTCAATAATCGTGGATTTTTTAAAGAATATTTTTTCAATAATCGTGGATTTTTTAAAGAATATTTTTTCAATAATCGTGGATTTTTTAAAGAATATTTTTTCAATAATCGTGGATTTTTTAAAGAATATTTTTTCAATAATCGTGGATTTTTTAAAGAATATTTTTTCAATAATCGTGGATTTTTTAAAGAATATTTTTTCAATAATCGTGGATTTTTTAAAGAATATTTTTTCAATAATCGTGGATTTTTTAAAGAATATTTTTTCAATAATCGTGGATTTTTTAAAGAATATTTTTTCAATAATCGTGGATTTTTTAAAGAATATTTTTTCAATAATCGTGGATTTTTAAAGAATATTTTTTCAATAATCGTGGATTTTTTTAAAGAATATTTTTTCAATAATAGTGGATTTTTTAAAGAATATTTTTTCAATAATCGTGGATTTTTTAAAGAATATTTTTTCAATAATCGTGGATTTTTTAAAGAATATTTTTTCAATAATAGTGGATTTTTTAAAGAATATTTTTTCAATAATCGTGGATTTTTTAAAGAATATTTTTTCAATAATAGTGGATTTTTTAAAGAATATTTTTTCAATAATCGTGGATTTTTTCAATAATCGTGGATTTTTTCAATAATCGTGGATTTTTTAAAGAATATTTTTTCAATAATCGTGGATTTTTTAAAGAATATTTTTTCAATAATCGTGGATTTTTTAAAGAATATTTTTTCAATAATCGTGGATTTTTTAAAGAATATTTTTTCAATAATCGTGGATTTTTTAAAGAATATTTTTTCAATAATCGTGGATTTTTTCAATAATCGTGGATTTTTTAAAGAATATTTTTTCAATAATCGTGGATTTTTTAAAGAATATTTTTTCAATAATCGTGGATTTTTTAAAGAATATTTTTTCAATAATCGTGGATTTTTTAAAGAATATTTTTTCAATAATCGTGGATTTTTTAAAGAATATTTTTTCAATAATCGTGGATTTTTTAAAGAATATTTTTTCAATAATCGTGGATTTTTTAAAGAATATTTTTTCAATAATCGTGGATTTTTAAAGAATATTTTTTCAATAATCGTGGATTTTTTAAAGAATATTTTTTCAATAATCGTGGATTTTTTCAATAATCGTGGATTTTTTTAAAGAATATTTTTTCAATAATCGTGGATTTTTTCAATAATCGTGGATTTTTTCAATAATCGTGGATTTTTTAAAGAATATTTTTTCAATAATCGTGGATTTTTTAAAGAATATTTTTTCAATAATCGTGGATTTTTTAAAGAATATTTTTTCAATAATCGTGGATTTTTTAAAGAATATTTTTTCAATAATCGTGGATTTTTTAAAGAATATTTTTTCAATAATCGTGGATTTTTTTAAAGAATATTTTTTCAATAATCGTGGATTTTTTAAAGAATATTTTTTCAATAATCGTGGATTTTTTAAAGAATATTTTTTCAATAATCGTGGATTTTTTAAAGAATATTTTTTCAATAATCGTGGATTTTTTAAAGAATATTTTTTCAATAATCGTGGATTTTTTAAAGAATATTTTTTCAATAATCGTGGATTTTTTAAAGAATATTTTTTCAATAATCGTGGATTTTTAAAGAATATTTTTTCAATAATCGTGGATTTTTTAAAGAATATTTTTTCAATAATCGTGGATTTTTTAAAGAATATTTTTTCAATAATCGTGGATTTTTTAAAGAATATTTTTTCAATAATCGTGGATTTTTTAAAGAATATTTTTTCAATAATCGTGGATTTTTTAAAGAATATTTTTTCAATAATCGTGGATTTTTTAAAGAATATTTTTTCAATAATCGTGGATTTTTTAAAGAATATTTTTTCAATAATCGTGGATTTTTTAAAGAATATTTTTTCAATAATCGTGGATTTTTTAAAGAATATTTTTTCAATAATCGTGGATTTTTTAAAGAATATTTTTTCAATAATCGTGGATTTTTTAAAGAATATTTTTTCAATAATCGTGGATTTTTTAAAGAATATTTTTTCAATAATCGTGGATTTTTTAAAGAATATTTTTTCAATAATCGTGGATTTTTTAAAGAATATTTTTTCAATAATCGTGGATTTTTTTAAAGAATATTTTTTCAATAATCGTGGATTTTTTAAAGAATGTTTTTTCAATAATCGTGGATTTTTTAAAGAATATTTTTTCAATAATCGTGGATTTTTTAAAGAATATTTTTTCAATAATCGTGGATTTTTTAAAGAATATTTTTTCAATAATCGTGGATTTTTTAAAGAATATTTTTTCAATAATCGTGGATTTTTTAAAGAATATTTTTTCAATAATCGTGGATTTTTTAAAGAATATTTTTTCAATAATCGTGGATTTTTTAAAGAATATTTTTTCAATAATCGTGGAGTTTTTAAAGAATATTTTTTCAATAATCGTGGATTTTTTAAAGAATATTTTTTCAATAATCGTGGATTTTTTAAAGAATATTTTTTCAATAATCGTGGATTTTTTAAAGAATATTTTTTCAATAATAGTGGATTTTTTAAAGAATATTTTTTCAATAATCGTGGATTTTTTAAAGAATATTTTTTCAATAATAGTGGATTTTTTAAAGAATATTTTTTCAATAATCGTGGATTTTTTAAAGAATATTTTTTCAATAATCGTGGATTTTTTAAAGAATATTTTTTCAATAATCGTGGAGTTTTTAAAGAATATTTTTTCAATAATCGTGGATTTTTTAAAGAATATTTTTTCAATAATCGTGGATTTTTTAAAGAATATTTTTTCAATAATCGTGGATTTTTTAAAGAATATTTTTTCAATAATCGTGGATTTTTTAAAGAATATTTTTTCAATAATCGTGGATTTTTTAAAGAATATTTTTTCAATAATCGTGGATTTTTTAAAGAATATTTTTTTCAATAATCGTGGATTTTTTAAAGAATATTTTTTCAATAATCGTGGATTTTTTAAAGAATATTTTTTCAATAATCGTGGATTTTTTAAAGAATATTTTTTCAATAATCGTGGATTTTTTAAAGAATATTTTTTCAATAATCGTGGATTTTTTAAAGAATATTTTTTCAATAATCGTGGATTTTTTAAAGAATATTTTTTCAATAATCGTGGATTTTTTAAAGAATATTTTTTCAATAATCGTGGATTTTTTAAAGAATATTTTTTCAATAATCGTGGATTTTTTAAAGAATATTTTTTCAATAATCGTGGATTTTTTAAAGAATATTTTTTCAATAATCGTGGATTTTTTAAAGAATATTTTTTCAATAATCGTGGATTTTTTAAAGAATATTTTTTCAATAATCGTGGATTTTTTAAAGAATATTTTTTCAATAATCGTGGATTTTTTAAAGAATATTTTTTCAATAATCGTGGATTTTTTAAAGAATATTTTTTCAATAATCGTGGATTTTTTAAAGAATATTTTTCAATAATCGTGGATTTTTAAAGAATATTTTTTCAATAATCGTGGATTTTTTAAAGAATATTTTTTCAATAATCGTGGATTTTTTTAAAGAATATTTTTTCAATAATCGTGGATTTTTTAAAGAATATTTTTTCAATAATCGTGGATTTTTTAAAGAATATTTTTTCAATAATCGTGGATTTTTTAAAGAATATTTTTTCAATAATCGTGGATTTTTTAAAGAATATTTTTTCAATAATCGTGGATTTTTTCAATAATCGTGGATTTTTTAAAGAATATTTTTTCAATAATCGTGGATTTTTTAAAGAATATTTTTTCAATAATCGTGGATTTTTTAAAGAATATTTTTTCAATAATCGTGGATTTTTTCAATAATCGTGGATTTTTAAAGAATATTTTTTCAATAATCGTGGATTTTTTAAAGAATATTTTTTCAATAATCGTGGATTTTTTCAATAATCGTGGATTTTTTAAAGAATATTTTTTCAATAATCGTGGATTTTTTAAAGAATATTTTTTCAATAATCGTGGATTTTTTAAAGAATATTTTTTCAATAATCGTGGATTTTTTAAAGAATATTTTTTCAATAATCGTGGATTTTTTAAAGAATATTTTTTCAATAATCGTGGATTTTTTAAAGAATATTTTTTCAATAATCGTGGATTTTTTAAAGAATATTTTTTCAATAATCGTGGATTTTTTAAAGAATATTTTTTCAATAATCGTGGATTTTTTAAAGAATATTTTTTCAATAATCGTGGATTTTTTAAAGAATATTTTTTCAATAATCGTGGATTTTTAAAGAATATTTTTTCAATAATCGTGGATTTTTTAAAGAATATTTTTTCAATAATCGTGGATTTTTTAAAGAATATTTTTTCAATAATCGTGGATTATTTAAAGAATATTTTTTCAGTAATCGTGGATTTTTTAAAGAATATTTTTTCAATAATCGTGGATTTTTTAAAGAATATTTTTTTAATAATCGTGGATTTTTTAAAGAATATTTTTTCAATAATCGTGGATTTTTTAAAGAATATTTTTTCAATAATCGTGGATTTTTTAAAGAATATTTTTTCAATAATCGTGGATTTTTTAAAGAATATTTTTTCAATAATCGTGGATTTTTTAAAGAATATTTTTTCAATAATCGTGGATTTTTTAAAGAATATTTTTTCAATAATCGTGGATTTTTTAAAGAATATTTTTTCAATAATCGTGGATTTTTTAAAGAATATTTTTTCAATAATCGTGGATTTTTTAAAGAATATTTTTTCAATAATCGTGGATTTTTTAAAGAATATTTTTTCAATAATCGTGGATTTTTAAAGAATATTTTTTCAATAATCGTGGATTTTTTAAAGAATATTTTTTCAATAATCGTGGATTTTTTAAAGAATATTTTTTCAATAATCGTGGATTTTTTAAAGAATATTTTTTCAATAATCGTGGATTTTTTAAAGAATATTTTTTCAATAATCGTGGATTTTTTAAAGAATATTTTTTCAATAATCGTGGATTTTTTAAAGAATATTTTTTCAATAATCGTGGATTTTTTAAAGAATATTTTTTCAATAATCGTGGATTTTTTAAAGAATATTTTTTCAATAATCGTGGATTTTTTAAAGAATATTTTTTCAATAATCGTGGATTTTTTAAAGAATATTTTTTCAATAATCGTGGATTTTTTAAAGAATATTTTTTCAATAATCGTGGATTTTTTAAAGAATATTTGTTCAATAATCGTGATTTTTTAAAGAATATTTTTTCAATAATCGTGGATTTTTTAAAGAATATTTTTTCAATAATCGTGGAGTTTTTAAAGAATATTTTTTCAATAATCGTGGATTTTTTAAAGAATATTTTTTCAATAATCGTGGATTTTTTAAAGAATATTTTTTCAATAATCGTGGATTTTTTAAAGAATATTTTTTCAATAATCGTGGATTTTTTAAAGAATATTTTTTCAATAATCGTGGATTTTTTAAAGAATATTTTTTCAATAATCGTGGATTTTTTAAAGAATATTTTTTCAATAATCGTGGATTTTTTAAAGAATATTTTTTCAATAATCGTGGATTTTTTAAAGAATATTTTTTCAATAATCGTGGATTTTTTCAATAATCGTGGATTTTTTAAAGAATATTTTTTCAATAATCGTGGATTTTTTAAAGAATATTTTTTTCAATAATCGTGGATTTTTTAAAGAATATTTTTTCAATAATCGTGGATTTTTTAAAGAATATTTTTTCAATAATCGTGGATTTTTTCAATAATCGTGGATTTTTTAAAGAATATTTTTTCAATAATCGTGGATTTTTTAAAGAATATTTTTTCAATAATCGTGGATTTTTTAAAGAATATTTTTTCAATAATCGTGGATTTTTTCAATAATCGTGGATTTTTTAAAGAATATTTTTTCAATAATCGTGGATTTTTTAAAGAATATTTTTTCAATAATCGTGGATTTTTTAAAGAATATTTTTTCAATAATCGTGGATTTTTTATAGAATATTTTTTCAATAATCGTGGATTTTTTAAAGAATATTTTTTCAATAATCGTGGATTTTTTCAATAATCGTGGATTTTTTAAAGAATATTTTTTCAATAATCGTGGATTTTTTAAAGAATATTTTTTCAATAATCGTGGATTTTTTAAAGAATATTTTTTCAATAATCGTGGATTTTTTATAGAATATTTTTTCAATAATCGTGGATTTTTTAAAGAATATTTTTTCAATAATCGTGGATTTTTTAAAGAATATTTTTTCAATAATCGTGGATTTTTTCAATAATCGTGGATTTTTTAAAGAATATTTTTTCAATAATCGTGGATTTTTAAAGAATATTTTTTCAATAATCGTGGATTTTTTAAAGAATATTTTTTCAATAATCGTGGATTTTTTAAAGAATATTTTTTCAATAATCGTGGATTTTTTTAAAGAATATTTTTTCAATAATCGTGGATTTTTTCAATAATCGTGGATTTTTTAAAGAATATTTTTTCAATAATCGTGGATTTTTTAAAGAATATTTTTTCAATAATCGTGGATTTTTTCAATAATCGTGGATTTTTTAAAGAATATTTTTTCAATAATCGTGGATTTTTTAAAGAATATTTTTTCAATAATCGTGGATTTTTTAAAGAATATTTTTTTCAATAATCGTGGATTTTTTAAAGAATATTTTTTCAATAATCGTGGATTTTTTCAATAATCGTGGATTTTTTAAAGAATATTTTTTCAATAATCGTGGATTTTTTAAAGAATATTTTTTCAATAATCGTGGATTTTTTAAAGAATATTTTTTCAATAATCGTGGATTTTTTCAATAATCGTGGATTTTTTAAAGAATATTTTTTCAATAATCGTGGATTTTTAAAGAATATTTTTTCAATAATCGTGGATTTTTTAAAGAATATTTTTTCAATAATCGTGGATTTTTTATAGAATATTTTTTCAATAATCGTGGATTTTTTAAAGAATATTTTTCAATAATCGTGGATTTTTTCAATAATCGTGGATTTTTTAAAGAATATTTTTTCAATAATCGTGGATTTTTTAAAGAATATTTTTTCAATAATCGTGGATTTTTAAAGAATATTTTTTCAATAATCGTGGATTTTTTAAAGAATATTTTTTCAATAATCGTGGATTTTTTAAAGAATATTTTTTCAATAATCGTGGATTTTTTCAATAATCGTGGATTTTTTAAAGAATATTTTTTCAATAATCGTGGATTTTTTAAAGAATATTTTTTCAATAATCGTGGATTTTTTAAAGAATATTTTTCAATAATCGTGGATTTTTTAAAGAATATTTTTTCAATAATCGTGGATTTTTTAAAGAATATTTTTTCAATAATCGTGGATTTTTTAAAGAATATTTTTTCAATAATCGTGGATTTTTTAAAGAATATTTTTTCAATAATCGTGGATTTTTTAAAGAATATTTTTTTCAATAATCGTGGATTTTTTAAAGAATATTTTTTCAATAATCGTGGATTTTTTAAAGAATATTTTTTCAATAATCGTGGATTTTTTAAAGAATATTTTTTCAATAATCGTGGATTTTTTAAAGAATATTTTTTCAATAATCGTGGATTTTTTAAAGAATATTTTTTCAATAATCGTGGATTTTTTAAAGAATATTTTTTCAATAATCGTGGATTTTTTAAAGAATATTTTTTCAATAATCGTGGATTTTTTAAAGAATATTTTTTCAATAATCGTGGATTTTTTAAAGAATATTTTTTCAATAATCGTGGATTTTTTAAAGAATATTTTTTCAATAATCGTGGATTTTTTAAAGAATATTTTTTCAATAATCGTGGATTTTTTAAAGAATATTTTTTCAATAATCGTGGATTTTTTAAAGAATATTTTTTCAATAATCGTGGATTTTTTAAAGAATATTTTTTCAATAATCGTGGATTTTTTAAAGAATATTTTTTCAATAATCGTGGATTTTTAAAGAATATTTTTTCAATAATCGTGGATTTTTTAAAGAATATTTTTTCAATAATCGTGGATTTTTTAAAGAATATTTTTTCAATAATCGTGGATTTTTTAAAGAATATTTTTTCAATAATCGTGGATTTTTTAAAGAATATTTTTTCAATAATCGTGGATTTTTTAAAGAATATTTTTTCAATAATCGTGGATTTTTTAAAGAATATTTTTTCAATAATCGTGGATTTTTTAAAGAATATTTTTTCAATAATCGTGGATTTTTTAAAGAATATTTTTTCAATAATCGTGGATTTTTTAAAGAATATTTTTTCAATAATCGTGGATTTTTTAAAGAATATTTTTTCAATAATCGTGGATTTTTTAAAGAATATTTTTTCAATAATCGTGGATTTTTTAAAGAATATTTTTTCAATAATCGTGGATTTTTTAAAGAATATTTTTTCAATAATCGTGGATTTTTTAAAGAATATTTTTTAAAGAATATTTTTTCAATAATCGTGGATTTTTTAAAGAATATTTTTTCAATAATCGTGGATTTTTTAAAGAATATTTTTTCAATAATCGTGGATTTTTTAAAGAATATTTTTTCAATAATCGTGGATTTTTTAAAGAATATTTTTTCAATAATCGTGGATTTTTTAAAGAATATTTTTTCAATAATCGTGAATTTTTTAAAGAATATTTTTTCAATAATCGTGGATTTTTTAAAGAATATTTTTTCAATAATCGTGGATTTTTTAAAGAATATTTTTTCAATAATCGTGGATTTTTTAAAGAATATTTTTTCAATAATCGTGGATTTTTTAAAGAATATTTTTTCAATAATCGTGGATTTTTTAAAGAATATTTTTTCAATAATCGTGAATTTTTTAAAGAATATTTTTTCAATAATCGTGGATTTTTTAAAGAATATTTTTTCAATAATCGTGGATTTTTTAAAGAATATTTTTTCAATAATCGTGGGTTTTTTAAAGAATATTTTTTCAATAATCGTGGATTTTTTAAAGAATATTTTTTCAATAATCGTGGATTTTTTAAAGAATATTTTTTCAATAATCGTGGATTTTTTAAAGAATATTTTTTCAATAATCGTGGATTTTTTAAAGAATATTTTTTCAATAATCGTGGATTTTTTAAAGAATATTTTTTCAATAATCGTGGATTTTTTAAAGAATATTTTTTCAATAATCGTGGATTTTTTAAAGAATATTTTTTCAATAATCGTGGATTTTTTAAAGAATATTTTTTCAATAATCGTGGATTTTTTAAAGAATATTTTTTCAATAATCGTGGATTTTTTAAAGAATATTTTTTCAATAATCGTGGATTTTTTAAAGAATATTTTTTAATAATCGTGGATTTTTTAAAGAATATTTTTTCAATAATCGTGGATTTTTTAAAGAATATTTTTTCAATAATCGTGGATTTTTTAAAGAATATTTTTTCAATAATAGTGGATTTTTTAAAGAATATTTTTTCAATAATCGTGGATTTTTTAAAGAATATTTTTTCAATAATCGTGGATTTTTTAAAGAATATTTTTTCAATAATCGTGGATTTTTTAAAGAATATTTGTTCAATAATCGTGGATTTTTAAAGAATATTTTTTCAATAATCGTGGATTTTTTAAAGAATATTTTTTCAATAATAGTGGATTTTTTAAAGAATATTTTTTCAATAATCGTGGATTTTTTAAAGAATATTTTTTCAATAATCGTGGATTTTTTAAAGAATATTTTTTCAATAATAGTGGATTTTTTAAAGAATATTTTTTCAATAATCGTGGATTTTTTAAAGAATATTTTTTCAATAATCGTGGATTTTTTAAAGAATATTTTTTCAATAATCGTGGATTTTTAAAGAATATTTTTTCAATAATCGTGGATTTTTTAAAGATATTTTTTCAATAATCGTGGATTTTTTAAAGAATATTTTTTCAATAATCGTGGATTTTTTAAAGAATATTTTTTCAATAATAGTGGATTTTTTAAAGAATATTTTTTCAATAATCGTGGATTTTTTAAAGAATATTTTTTCAATAATCGTGGATTTTTTAAAGAAATATTTTTTCAATAATCGTGGATTTTTTAAAGAATATTTTTTCAATAATCGTGGATTTTTTTAAAGAATATTTTTTCAATAATCGTGGATTTTTTAAAGAATATTTTTTCAATAATCGTGGAGTTTTTAAAGAATATTTTTTCAATAATCGT